>NC_060267.1:104086982-104261127 GCF_021613505.1 Equus quagga | reverse complement strand
CGCCGGGCAGGCTCCGCGGCGGCGCGAGCGCGGGAGCGCGAAGAATCCCTGGAATGAGGCGCCGCCCGCGCTCACCCGGGCTCGGCCGGGCTCCGCCAAGGCCCGCCCCCGGGCCCGCCCCTCCGCCTCGCAGGTGGGGGCCGCGGCCAGGTGAGCCGGCAGGAGGCGGGGGCGGCGTCCCGCGCCGGGAGAGGCTCCTCGCCCCGCCCGCCCGCTCACCCCGGCCGGCGGCGGACGCGTGGGTTGCGGCCCCGCCGAGGGCCTGGTGCGGCGCGGGGCCCCTGGCGGGAGGCGCCGGCCCAAGGGCGCGTGGAGCCGGCGCGCCGTGTGCACCCGGCATCTCACACAGTCTCGCCCGCGGGCCCAGCAGTGGAAACACGCCAGCAGTGCACACGCAAACCCAAACGAACCTGTCGTGCGCTCCCAGGACCTGCTGCTGTGGGCCGGGCGCGCGCCCCACATTCACACAGTAGGCTCACTGCCCCGGTGGACACGGCCCGCGTGACAGCGACGTCCCCGGGCGAGCCATACTGGGTACCCACGGGGCCTGCCGCCCCCGAACCGCCGCACACAGCCCGCTAGGTGCTAGCGCGTTGGAGCCGGACCTGCAGCCCACACCGTCCCCGCCGCGGGCACCGCCTGCCCGCGCGGCAGCCCCGGGGTCGCCGACCACGCCGCTCAGCGGCCGCGCCGCTCGCCGGTGCCTCCCGCCTCCCGGGCTCCGCGCTCCGCGGGGCGCCGACCTGGGCACCGCCTCACCCTCTCCTTCCCCACACACGCCCAGCCGCACTGCCCAGACAGGCCGGCGGCCACACGTACCTGAAGGGACAGGTCGCACTTGCTCGGGGAGGTGTGTGCTCAGGTGCCACGGCGATCAGAACCGCCGCTGCAGTCCGGGGCACTCCGACGCGGCTCGGCGTCCTCCCATCACAGCATTTTACACTCCACCACTGCACTTTCTCACACACACACACACACGCACACCAGGCGTTCGGCAGCCTCTTTCCTCCCCCTCCCTCGCCCGGAGGAGGAAGTCCTAGTAAATCAAAACAGTGTGGAAGGGAGGGAGCGGAGGAGGCAGGGAGCGAGCGCCGAGTGCAAAGAGCCCCTCCAGCCGCTCGCACACCAGCGTTTGCTGTGTTTGGCAAACTCCTGGAGTCCACAACCCCGTCTGCTCTGAAGTGTGCCCGGGGAAGGGCGGAGGGGAGGAGGTGAAACATTTCTAATTGGTGCAGGTTCTTATTACAGCAGCAGCGTAGACACGTGACCGCGAAAAGCAAAGGCCTGTCTTCAATTCTTTCCTGTCATTCTCTGGAGATTCGATGGCGGGGACAGGAGGGTGGAGGCCTGGTACGCCCCCGTCCCCGGCAGCCCTTGCCCCATTGTTTTCTCACACTGCCACAATTAAGAAAACATTGGCTTAACATATCCAGCCGCTAACTTCATAAAATAAATAGTCAGCGACTGGACTTCCTCTGGTTTTCTTTAAATGGCTTCATGTTGCTTGCCTTCTGGCTGTTCTCAAACCTCAGTCATTATTAGGAGCTCCTACTGTAGGGCTTTCCCGGGGAGAGGACTGCTGAGAGGGAAGGATGACAATAAAAACAAATACCAGCTAACATTAATGCTGGGCGCGGGATGCATGCACTTTTCAAACTTCTCCCAATTATTTCCTCATCCCATCATAGCAAGTCACAGCATATTATCTTTCTTGATCTTAGCCCCTGTTGGGTAGCAGGACAGGTATTAAAAGTTTCATTTTGGGGCCGACCAGTGGCCCAGCGGTTAAGTTCCCGCCCTCAGCTTCCGGGGCCCAGGGTTTCGCTGGTTTGGATCCTGGGCACGGACATGGCACCACTCATCAGGCCACGCTGAGGTGACATCCCACATGCCACAGCTAGAAGGACCCACAACAGCAACAAGAAATACATACAACTGTGTACTGGAGGGATTTGGGGAGAAAAAAGCAGGAAAAAAAAATAGTTCCATTTTACAGCGCAATTAGATGGTTTACCTACAACGGAGGCGTTGCTGCACCATAGCCCTGGTTTTCTGGCTCCTTGTGGAATGCACTCTCCTCCAGTCAACACAGGGCCACTGTAGATGGGGCAACCCAAGTGACAAGCCCACCAGGTATAGCTGCCCCTGGTTTCTCCGTTCCCAGATTAAAATTCACAGATTAAAGCTGGGAAGGCGCCCAGTCTTCCCAAAGATATTTTTACTTAGACTCCATTTTAGCTCATCAATAGTCTCTGACTAGGAAAAACTCCTGAGAAAGATGGTAAAGAGGAGGTTTTCATCCTGCCAAATTAGTGCAGAGAAGGAGGAAAGAGCAAGGGCTCCTCGGGCAGGTGTCAGGAAGCGTGGCAAGACAGAAAAAGGGCTCTGGATTCAGACAGACCTGGATTTGAACCCAAACTCCACCTCTGTTAGCTACAGGACTTTGGGCATGTTATCAAGCCCGGCTTCTCATCTATAAAACAGAGATAATAATTCCTACTTGGAAGAGCTGTTGCAGGGAATAAGGACTAGGCAGAATATTTGATAAATATTGACATCTCCCTCCTCTCTCTTCCTGCCTTAACTCCAGTCCTCCTGGGGCAACTTATAAACCGGCACCCACCTTAATCATGGCGAGGTGGGGGGGGGGGCAGGAAAATAATTTGCCCTGATAATGCAAATGAATAGTGATAACAATGGTAACAACATTTATAAAACAGCGCTGGGGTTTGCAAAGTGTTCCCACATATCATTATCTCATTTGATCTTTATGACAACTCTACCATTTGTATGCTGCTAAATGATTTCCATTTTGGGTCAGTTTGGAGGTCCCGAAGCTGCCTCTTTAATTTCCATCACTGCTTCGAGCAAACCTGACTCTGCAGATAAATCATGGGGACAGGGGGCCTTTTCTCATGGATGCGGCCAGTCTTCGACCTTTGCGAGGATTAATGTCCCTGCTTGCCTTACATCAGCGTTAGTGTGACTTTGCTCTGGCAACATCTAAGCACGGTTGTTTTAGTCTGGCTGTTTTAGATGTGCAGAAAGGAGACACACTCAAGTTAGCATGCTGTCACGACACAGGTGGACTGGGACTGGAACGTGTCAGACATGTGGAAGAGTCACGCGATGGAATATTACACAGCAGCCTAAACAAATCACTCACGGTGACCTGCAACAATGTGGATGAATCTTGACAACATGAAGTGAAAAAAGTAAGTCCCAAAAGATTATATACAGCATAATATCCTACTTGTAATGTTAAAAATAAAAGGAAAATAATTGTAGGAGTAGATACACCTGCAATAAAACTATATGAGAAGGAAGTAAGGCAATGATGATTCGAGAATTCAGAATCATCTAGGGAGGGGGACCGCATGGGATGGACAGGAAAGAGGCACTGGTGGGATATAGGTTATTGTCAAAGTCCTAGCTTTTGGGTGGTGGGTTCACAGATTCCCTATTAAAAATGAGTACTTAAGTGATGGTTGCACAACAATGTGAATGCTACTGAACTATACTTTAAAATATTTAAAATGTTATACTTAAAAATGGTTAAAATGGTGAATTTTACGTTATGCATATTTTACCACAGTGAAAAATATATAAGGAGCTATAGTAAAAAAAACTGGGCAGATTTCTAAAAACAAAAAAACTACTTGAGGGACTGGCCCGGTTGCATAGTGGTCAAGTTCGCATGCTCCGCTTCCCTGGCCCAGGGTTCACGAGTTCCAATCCAAGGTGCTGACCTACACATCACTCCTCAAGCCACACAGTGGTGGCATCCCACATATGAAAAATAGAGGAAGATTGGCATAGATGTTAGCTCAGGGCCAATCTTCCTCACCAAAAATTTAAAAAGTAAAACAAACGAAAAAAGACTTCAGTAGCTAACTGAAAAAATTAAGGTACTCTATACATTGACCACTGATAAGAATGTGTTTCAAACCTAGGATTTTATAAATGCACCAGAAATTTATTATTTTTTTTTAAAAGAAGAATGATTGAAAATAATTAAGGAGGTGGGTGAGTGGAGATTGTGAAGAAACAAGATTGGCCCTGAGGCAATCACGGTTGAAGCCGCGTGAAGGTACAGGGTAGTTTGTTATACTGCTCTGCCTACTCTTGCATATCTTTGAAACTTTTCATATTAAAACATTAAAAAATTAAAAGGAAGAGAAAGAGGACTGCAAGTTGCTCTCTGGACCATTATTCTGACTCCTCCTCAGGCCACAAAGTGCCCGTCAGTCTCCCTCTCTGTCTCTGTGCCTCCTGCCTGTTTAATTCTTTCTCATCCCTCTCCCAAGGAGCCTCCTCGTCTCTTTGGCTCCTTTATTACTGTCCCGACTACTCCTTTTGGCTGTGGCGCCCACTGGGAACTGACTCCCTTTGCACCTTCGGAGTTCAAATCGCTCAGAGAGACACTCTGATCCGTCTCTTTCTACTAATCCACAGACATGGCCGCCGTCTGATCGACCTTGAAGTCGTGCGTTTGTGAGAGTCCGTGAAGCCAGGCAGGCCCGGCGATGAGACGCGGGAGAGAGGGGAGAGGCCGAATTGCGGGGGATGGAACGTGGCTGCCAGACGCCTCCGGTGGGACAGCAGCAACGCAGCCCATCGAAAGGCCCTCAGGAGTTCAATTAAGTAAGAATCAGGTATTTGCCTTTCCGTTGACTCCTTGTGATTTCTTAGGGCTCCCCAATTAGTGTCTTATAAAATCAGTTTTCCTTTCCACACGAAATACCAATAAGTGGTTTATTTCTGTTTGTCCTCCCATGGCCCACTTGCAAGGGGGAAATGCCGATGGCTGCCAATCTGAAATGCTCACAGCGCACGTAGGCTCTTACTGTTCTCAATGCGCTAATCTGTGTAGGAAGAATGTCTTTCCTTGCTTATAATGTGCTCACATGACTCCTGTTCTTCCTTTCTTCTCTTCACTCCAACTTGTTCCACAAAGGGCACTGTGGAGACGGAAGAGTGGGTTCTAGTTCACAAGAGGTGTGTTCTCTAGGTGACAGTGTGAGCCCGTGGAAGTCATTTTACACCTCTGGGTCTGTCTTCACACTTGTGAGGAGCTTAGACCATTAGTTTTGGCAAACAGGTTTCATCTTGAGCACCAGCTCTGCCCCGAGCCTTCTCTTGAAAAAGACTCTGAAGCCATAGTTGAGGTTCAGTGAAAAAAAAAGTGTCGAGATTGATTAGTAATGTCTGCTATGAGCAGGGAAGAGGAACTGGTGAACCAGATGTTTACCATTTTTGATCTAGAAGAGCTCTAAAACTCCCTTCTAGCAGTAACTACTTTCTTTTCTCATAGAGTGAGAACAGGTGAATTTCTGCTTTTTGGGGGGCCAAGGTAACCAGTGGAAAAACTCAAATGATCTTATTTCAATGAAACAGTACAGAATAAGAAATGATCTAAAATAACAATGATACCTAACATTTAATGAACCCTTTACTGTGGTCCGGGCGCTGTTCTAACTGCTTTAAGACAATTGTCTAATGTAAGCCTCGTAACAGCCCTATGAGGTCGGGACTGTAAATATCCCCATTAAGCGAATGAGGAAACTGAAGCATAGAGACATTAAACAACTTGTCCAAGGCCTTGAAGATAATAAGGGTGCAACTAGAATTGAACCCCGGCAGTCTGATTCTGGAGTCCACATGCTTAGCCTGTCACTCCACATCAGGCCTCCCCTGGGAGCTTGTTCGTAATGCAGACTCTCAGGCCCCACCCAGACCTTCTGAATTAGAAGATACAGTTCAGCAAGCTCCCCAGATGATTCATATTCACATTACACTTTGAGAAGCACTGTTTTATGCCATATGTCTCCTAGAAGGGTATTATCTACCATTATTAAAATGTTTACAACATGCATGCACTGTGCTAAACATAATACCTGTATAACTGCATGTAATCCACATAAAAATCCTAGAAAGGAAATCCTACAAGATCAATGGATTGATCAATGTCGATATCTCGGTTGTGATATTGTACTACAGTTTTGCAAGATGTTACCACTGGGGGAAAGGATACATAGGATCTCTCTGTATTATTTATTACAATTGCATGTGAATCTACAATTATCTCAAAATAAAAAGTATACTTAAAAAATCCTATGATGTAGGCTTTATTTTTTTTGTACTTTTATTGTTGAGGAAACAGAAGTTTTAAAGAAGCTAAGTAAACAGCGCAACTGATAATTCCAACTTAACAAACAGTATTGAGGCCCTACTATGTGCAAGGCACTGTTCTCGGCACTGGGGATACAGCAGTGAACAAACAGCGCCCTCACTGAGCTGTCATTCCAGTGCAGGCAGTCAGAATTCAAACCCAGATCTGGCTTGCCAAGTCCTGTACTGCTCAGAGTTCAGAGATGTGGCCACAGGATCAGGCTGTGGTCATAATAGAACTACGAAAGGTTAAAACATTTGCAAAATTTCTAGGCAGATGTATATGAAAGCATCTAACAGTACCAGGAACACAGTGAGCGCTCAATTAATGCCCTTCCTTCCTTTCCTTACAACTGTTTCGGAGCCCAGAAATGACCCTCACCTCTACCATGACCCAACATGGATTCTACTCTTCACCCAACTGGATGGAGTCCGATGATGGGGCCATTTTGAGCAGTGGTAACCTGAGCCTGGAGCCCCTTGAGGGATTTGATGAAGAACTGTGCTCAAGGGCAGTGTTCCAAGGTTCGGGGAGGTACCATTTGAAACCTGTCAAGAAGTCAGTGGTGAGCATTTTTCTGAATATCAGCTCTTTTCCCAGCATAGTTCTGAATGAGTCCCCTTAAGCAAGACCAGATTTATGGCCAGAACAATTGTTCAGACCTCGGAATTCTGAGTGATATCTAACATGGATCCAAAGATTGGATTTATCCTCACACAAGGACTTTTCCTTCAAACGCTATAAGAGCAATTCAGCTTGGCAACATACTCTTGCTGTCTTTCTTAGAGGCAAATGTCAGTGGGCTGGGTCAGGAGATAATAAGAGCCATTTTCCACAGGAAAGAATGTTGCAGATGCTGGATTCAAGGCCAGCTAGAGTTTGGCCACAGTTAACTAGCTACCTCTCAGACAGAGAATGGCTTGAATTGAGGAACTTACCAAAAATGAGCATGTGTTTTTATTCTCTGAGTGTAGAATCAACTGGAGGACATCTCAGAGAGAAATCCTCCAAACCAAGATTGCCATGTCTCCCTTGGCTCCAATTTCTTCTTTTGCATTCAACTCTTGCAAGCATGTGCTATACATAGGCAAGAAGAATGTAAACTAGGAAGGAAGGTTCAACATTCCTGGGTGCCAACTACTGCAAGGCACTGTGCTGAGCATTCTCGTTCAGTGCAGTGTGATCCTGGGAGGAAGGCGTTATTGACCGCATTCTACATTCAGAGAGGGTAAAACATTTGCCTGAGAGCAGCTACCTGAGTAGTGTGAAACCAGGGCTCAAACCAGCTGGCCCAACTCCTCGTTCAGCAATCTTTCAACAATATCACTAAGCTCACCCAGAAAAGACCCCTTTGATAATATCTAAATAGTTATTGAATCTACTCTCATTGACCAACACTTCAACTCTGAAGGGAAATATCTCCTGTTGGTTTCCCATCCCCTATGGGCTACCATGTGCAATTGGAATTTACTGGCGTTCTAACATCATTTTTTACATTGTTTGTCAAAATCGGATATTGCCCAAACTTCCATTTTCTCGCCTGTACAATGGAGATGATTCCTTCCCAGAGGGGTTTGTAAGACAAATACTGATAGACAAATAGAGACAGAGAAAGACAAATATTGTATGGTCTTCCTTATATGTGGAATCTGAAAAAAGAGAAGAAAGAAACCAACTCATAGAAAAAAGATTTATGGTTACCAGAGGCGGGGGGGGGGGGGGGGGGGAGGGAGGGGGTGGGAAGATGCAAACTTGTGGTTATAAGATAGACAAGTCCTGGGGGGGGTGTGCAGCAGCATGGTGACTGTAGTTAACACTGCTCTGTCCTTAAGAGAGTAAATTCTGAGAGTTCTCATCACAAGGAAAAAAACCCATTCTTTTTTCTTTTTTTTTTGTATCTATATGAGATGAAGGATGTTAACTCAATACTGTGTTAAACATTTCACAATATATGTCCGTCAGATCATTATGCTGTACACCTTAACTTACACAGTGCTGTGTGTCAAATTGTATCTCAATAAAACTGGAAAAAAAGAAAAAGCTGTAACTGAAAAAAAAAAGAATCAGAGTTTTTTAAAGTATCAAGGACTTTAAAAAGTATTAAGGGGCCGGCTCCGTGGCCAAGTGGTTAAGTTCTCGCACTCCGCTGCGGCGGCCCAGGGTTCGGATCCTGGGCGCGGACATGGTACCGCTCATCAGGCCACGTTGAGGTGGCGTCCCGCATCCCACAACTAGGGGGACCTGCAACTAAGATATACAACTGTGTACAGGGGGGGTTTGGGGAGATAAAGCAGAAAAAAAAAAAAGAAAGAAAGGAAGATTGGCAACAGTTGTTAGCCCAGGTGACAATCTTTAACAAAAAAAAAGGGTATTAAAATTATTTAATGGCATTTTTTCCACTTCATCATTCATCTGATTGACCCTCCAGTTGATTACTTAAGACAGATTTAAAATCCAAGTCAACATTGCTTAGACTGATGAATTCATATTAGCTTGTATTTAAAAAAAAAAAAAGCATTTGTATACATTAGAACAGTCACATAATCAACAAAAGTGGGTCCCAGTTCAGAGTCCAATGTGCCCCCACTGCGTACAGTGCTGGAATACCCAGTGAGTGGACTGTGTTTGTCTTTAGGGCACCAAAATGTACAAAACTATTTTTGAAAGAATTTGACAAATGTAAATAAATAGTCATCTGGAGTAAAACCGTGTCTTTACACTATTTTTACAGTTCGATATTCTTCTGAATTATATATATGAGAAGGCACCATGCTCTTTCCAGTGCTTATTGGCAGTAGGAGAAGTAGGTTTGGGTCCAAGATAGATGAGGTTTCTGTACAAAGGGAAAAAAGAAGAGTAAGGGTGCTTTTCCTTCCAGAGTGTGAGAGAGCCTTCCAGCGGCTAGAAAGCTGCTGCCTCGGGTGGTACGCAACGTCATTTCTGTACCTTTGAGGCTAACTCTGAAGCCACAGAGCTGCCCAGCCTGCCTTCTGCCTGTCTCTCCCCAGCCCACTCTTCTTCCCCAGGAACTTTGTGTGGGTCCTGGGGTTGCTCTGTGAGGGTCCTTGATCTAATTAGGGCAATTCTTGCCCCGCTCCCTCCTTTCCTTCCCTGTTTCCTTCCATCCTCCACCCCCCGCACCCCTGGTCCTTCCTTCTGTCTAGAGCACCATCCATCCGCATTTCTTCTTCTCCACGTTGAAGCCATGACTGTCAATAACACAGACAAGGTCTTCCTCTCATGGAGCTTATACTCTACTGGGGAGGAGGTGGGGAGAGAGACAATCAGCCAGGAAACATGATTTAAGTCATGTAAATTGAGATAACTTAAAAGAGACCACTTTAAATAATATAAGAGCAATGAAGAAAATAGAGCAATGAGATAGAGAATGACTGGATGTGGTGGCAGAATGGCATCAGTCTGATAGCGTGATCAGGGAAGGCTTCTGTGAGGAGGTGACATTTGAATTGAGACCTGAATGAGGACAAGGAGCCAGTCATACCAGGATGGGGGCGAGGGAGGATTTCCAGGCAGAAGGAAGAGCAAGTGCAAAGGCTCAGGAGCAAGTCTGCTGTGTTTGCAGAACGGGGTGAAGGCCGGGGTGGCTGGACCATAATGAGTGGCGGGGAGAGAGGTTTGAGATAAGGTTGGGGAAGTGGAGAGGCTGTGGTAAGGAGGTCAGACTTTATTCTACATGCAAAGAGAAGCCATTTGAGAGGGTTTAGGGAAAGGGGTGACATGATTTGTGTTCCTAAAAGCTCTCTCTGATGACTGTGTGGATTTAGACTATGGGGTGTGTCTTGGTCATTTCGGATTGCTACAACAAAAACATCATAGACTGTGTGGCTTAAAGACATTTATCTGTCATGGTTCTGGAGGCTGAAAAGTCCAAGATCAAGATTCCCAGCATATTCGGTGTCTGGGGCCGGCCAGCTTCCCGGTTCTGTGATGGGTGTCTTTTTGCTGTGTCCTCACATGGGTGCAAGGGGCAAGGGAGCTCTCTGGGGTCTCCTGTAAGAGCACTAATCCCATTGATGAGGGCTCTGCTATCAAGACCCCATCACCTCCCACAGGCTCCACCTCCAAACACTGTCACATTGAGGGTTAGGTTTCAACAATGAATCCTGGGGGGACACAAACATTCAGTCTACAAGCAGCCAGGGAGATGGAAGCAAGGAGGTGGCAGGAGACTTGCACAATCTTTCAGAGGAGAGAGGACGGTGGTTCAAAATAAAATAAGAGATTAACGAAGACAAGTAGACAGATTTGCGATGTGTTTTGGAGGTGGATGTACTAGTTAAGGTAGTGCCAGCTGCTATAGCAGATGACCCCAAAAACTTGGTGGTTTTTCACATAAAGCCAAACAGGTATTTTAGAAGAGCGAAGTGGTTCACCTCTGAGCAGTGACTCAGGGACCCAGGATCCTTCCATTTTGTGACTCTGCCAGCCCCTGGGGCCCCAGAAGGCTTTGCGGGATCTTCTTCATCCAGCGAGCAGATGGAGAAGGCACGTGTGCTTCTTCACCACTTGGGCCTGGTTGTGGCACAGATCACTTCCACTTAGATCCCATTGATGAGAACTGGTCACATGGCCTCCCCAGAATGATGGGGAGCTAGGAAAGGCAGTGCTGTGTGGGCAGCCACTGCCTGTCCACAGCTCTGCACGAGGGAGAGGGAACACACAGCTTGGGTGGCCAGCTGGCCGTTTCTGTCAGAGAAGAGTTGGCAGACTTTCTGGTGGTTTGCACTTAGGGGTTGAAGGAAGGTGAGACACCCAGGATGACTCCTTGGTTTTTGGCGTGAGCAATGGCGGAAGGTCGTCATTAACTGAAGTGGGAAGTTGGGGGAGGAAAAGATTTACACGGGGGGCAGGGGAATCAAGAGTTCCATTTTGGACAAATAGTAGGAGCCGCCTATGGGACATCCAAATGGAAATGCTAACAAGGCGACTGGGTGTATGAATCAGGACTGCAGAGGAGGGGCAAGACTGAAGATTTAAATGTTGTGTTTCCCCTTTACCCGGTGGCTTCTGATCCTGACACCTCCACCTACCATGGTGTGGGCCCCTCATTGCCCTTGAGCCTCAATGCATTAACTGCATCAGCATAATTTCACTCTTCTATTAGAGATAATGTTTGTAATTCTATTTTTCATTAAATGACAGCTTTTACTATCTCTTACTCACTAAATCTATTTTATTTATACATTTATTATTCATTAAATGGTATTATATGCTTTCACTCATTGAGTGTCTACTATGTGCTGGTCACTGATGATTAGCAAGGAAGAAGACATAATCTCTGCCTTGCGAAGATTGCATTCTAATAGGAGCAAATAGATAATAACCAAAGAAAGAAGTAAGTATATACAGTGAAGAACAATAGGGCAGGGTGAATGAGAAAGTACCAGGAAAGCTAGGGGTGGGAACTATTAGAAGCAGGAAGGCTTCTAAAATAAGGAACATTTGAGCAGAATCCAGAAGGAAGGTGAGGGAGCAAATCATGTGTCTATATGGAGAAAGAATGTGCTTAGGCAAGGGCAAAGCACGTGCAAAGGCCCAGAGGCAGAAGAGTACCTGACATGTTCTAAAACCAGCCAGGAGGCCAGCATGGCTGGAGTAGGGTGGGAATGAGGAAGAGTGGTAGGGAATGAGGTCAGAGCGGTTGGGGGTGGGCAGACCGTGCAGTAGCCAAAACAGGTTTTTTCCCAACACCTTCATGTAATTGGAGAAGGAAGGAGAAAAACAAACCTATTTCCGGGTACAGAAATCTTTGCAAAGAAAGCAATGCACAATAGGAACTTCCCCTGCAATTCCTAAAATGAAACACCTTCAAAGTGGAGGATTTGCGACTAAAATAAGGTAACAGTTTCATCATAAAGAGCACAGAAGGTACAGTTTTTCCTCCTGCATAAGGTTTTCTTCACAGTTAATTGCAGCCACATGTGAAGCCCGGCTGGGAAGCATTTTAGCAAGCGCCACCAGAGACCTGGACAAACGCTGCCCGTCCCTCGTGCTCAGAACAAACCAGTTATGCGATTAGCCCAGGAGGATGGGAACATAAAGATGCTGCTCTGATACGGACTATGTTTTCTGAATTTCAGCTTCAAAATCTGAACCAGAAGCCTTTTGCTACTGTGTTTTTATAAACATCAGAAAAAGCTGGTTTAAATGAAAAAAAAATTTCTTTTTCAAGGAAGACATGGTTTCTCAGGCCTTTCAAATTACCTTGCGTGGTTCCCTCCTATCTGCCCGCTGTAGGTCAGGAAACAAAAACCAGTGGCGGGGTCTGGGCTTTTGTCACTGCTCCTGATCACAGTGGGACCTCGGTGGTCGCTGCTCATCGATAACCGCAAACACGTGGGCAGGGCTTTATGGCTGATGCTCATGAGGTTGTCCTACTCAGTGCTGACATCCCTGGAATTGGTACCATTCTCTCTGTTTTGTAGCAGAGAGTGTATAGTGGACATCAGCTGGGTTTTTACATCCCCAGCATCTAGAAGTCCTTCCTATTTGGGGGAAATTCTCCATTGGATGGGTCAGCAGAAGCCAAATGGAGCCACGTGGCCCCTCGCTGGCAGCCAGGAGGTAGGCAAATGACCTAGGCTCAGCCAATGTGCTGCTCCTGCCCAGGATCCTCACTCCTGGGAGAGCAATTTGAAGGCTTGGTGGTGGCAGCGTCCAGAGACCTGGAGCGGCAGTGCCCGGTTCAAAGTGGTGAATCCAGCGCTGGGAGAGTCAGAGCTTCTCCCACCCCAACGGCTCCAGGGACAGCTCTGCCCACCCTCTGTAGCCCCTGACCACTTTCTGTGTGTCTGGTTCTCTAGCCTTCCTATCTGTTCTGTAGCCGCCCGAGAAACTCCATTTCTGCTTATATTAACCAGAGACCATTTCTGCTCACTATACGCCAGAACCCAGACTTCATCTTAAGCAATTTGCAGACCCCTATTCATGAACAAAAATTCCCCTGGACTCCCAGTGTTGACTCACATTGTTTTGTTCTCATGTCACTCAACTATGCACATCATAAAACTTAATATAAGCTCTTTAGCAGCTTGTAGCTTTTAAGCAACTATAAAACACAAACATATTTGCAAGCCAAATACAAGCAATTCCACCAAATCAGCAATGCTGAAATCAACGGCAATAACTCAATATGACAGATGATGTTGTTTTGTGAAATGTGAATGTTATGTCATACGTAATCGAAATGTTAGTAATATGAGTATGAAACTGCTCTGTACTTTGCATGGGCACATCATTCACAAATGAAGACTACTGATGTCCTTTTGTCATTTGTCTGGGACGATTAAAATTGTTCACCTTGGCCCTAACGCCACTCTAAACACGAATGCAAATGTGGGACGGGGAATCAGCTGGAAGGGTTGTCCAGATGACTCAATATTTGCTTATATCAACTTTTTAAAGATTAACATCCAAAGTGCTAAATATAGAAACAGCCCCATGCCCTAGTGATTAAGTTCAGCACACTCCACTTCGGCCACTCAGTTCGGTTCCCAGGCACAGACCTACACCACTTGGCAGTGGCCATGCTGTGGCGGCATCCCACATACAAAATAGAGGAGGCTTGGCAACAGATGTTAGCTCAGGGTAACTCTTCCTCAGGGAAAAAAAAATTCTCACAGAAAACTCATAAGTTCCTAACAATACATTTGCAAACCCCAGTTTCAGAAATCATGACAAAGTAGTTAGGGGCATAAGCTTGGGAGTTAAAAAACAGACAAACAAACCTGATTTTGAAACTTTTAGCCCCACCCTTTAGTGGTCTTGGAATCTTAAGCAAGTTATTTAATCTCTCTGAGGCTTAATTTTCTTACCTGTAAAATGGAACAATAATATCTATCTTTTAGGACAGTCGTATTAAACAAGACAATTGTGCAGTCATTCAATAAATGGTAGTAATTATTGTCACTGGTATCCTAATTGACGTTCAGATTGTTAACATATTTGCCCCAGTTCATACAGCCTGTTGGTCACAGAGAGAACTGAAACCCAGACCCTCTCCACACGGAGCCCTTCGCCTTTAAGACCATGTGTGCTGAGCAGTGTGATGCCCCTGGGGCCGCTGCCCACCTTTTAGGGCTGTGCTCTTGGGGAGCTGCTGTATCTGAGGGATCTGCACTCTGCAGGAAATCACTGGGTCCCTAGGTTGATTCCACTGATGGTCCTTCTAAAACACTGATCACGTTATTCCCCTGCTTGAAAACTCCTGTCCCTCTACTATTCCTTACGCTTGCGGCTCTCCACACAGAGCACAGAGTTCCCTGATCAGCAGGGACTTGTTAGAAATGCAAATGCAAGTTCTCAGGCCCCATCCCAGACACACTCAATCAGAAACTCCAGTGGTGGGGCCTAGCAATCTGAGTTTTAACAAGCCCCACAGATGACCCTGAAGCATGCTAAAGTCCGAGAACGACTACTTTCTAGGACCACGTCCAGACTTCTTAGCACAGCATTCAAGGCTCTTCCTGTTCTGGTCCCAGCCTACTTTTCTAGCCTCTTCTCCTAACGTTCCTGAAAACCCCTCATGCTCCGACACCATTAGACTTTACTCTCTGCTTTAACACGACAGCCCCTTTTACGCCTTGGTACACACAGTGCAGTTCCTTCTATTGGGTATTTCTTCAAAAGGTTTCTTCCTCTGTGAAGCCTTCCTTGATTGCTTCAAGGCTGGAATTGTGATTACTGCAGCAGCTACCATGCCATATTGTCACTAACTAGTTACATGCTTGCCTCGCCACTTAGACTACAAGTCCTTGTGTTTGAGACTGCTAGTTACCAACCATTATCCATTCTCTCCCTGCCCCAACAAGAGAATGCTGATTTCCCAGCTCCCTTGCAGACATGAGTGGTCAGTGAGATGAGAACAGAAGCTGACGGGTGCAGCAGCCAGCAGAGCTCCCTAAGGGGCCCTGGAGGGCAGGATGATTCAGCGGGCAGGTCCCCTGCCGCTCTTCCTTCCATCCTCCTTGCGTGAGCTGAGCTACGCTGTCCACCTTGCAACCACGTGGTAAGCTTGAGGCTAGGAGATGTGCTAAGGAGGGTGGAGCAAAAAAGAGAATAGGAGCCTGAGACACTGGTGACGTTATGAGGCCACTGCATCATCTCTGGACCTTTGTCCCCATTCTTCAGGTTACGTGATACTTAAATTCCTTTCTTATTGGAGCCATGGATTTTTTTTCCCCAGAGTCTAACAACACAGTCTCTCAAAGGCAGGACTGTCTTTTCTTTGCCAAATCTACAGTGCCTGGCACAGAGCCTGACCCATAGCAGATGCTTAATAAATGCTTGAGCAAGGAATGGAAGAACAAATCCTTATTATTTCTGTTGCAGGAGGAATCAGAGCTCACATGTTGGGCCTAAAATTGCCTTGCTGGAAACCCTGGGAAACCACGTCAGGTTTTAAAAAAAAAAAGATCTTTTATTTATTTATTTTAACTTTTTTTTTTTCCTTCTTCTCCCAGAAGCCCCCCGGGACATAGTTGTATATTCTAGCTTCAGGTCCTTCTGGTTGAGCTGTGTGGGACGCTGCCTCAGCATGGCCTGATGAGCGGTGCCATGTCCACACCCAGGATCCAAACTGGTGAAACCCTGGGCAGCCAAAGCGGAGTGTGCAACCTTAACCACTGGGCCACGGGGCCGGCTCCTACACAGATCTTTTAAATTTTATTTTAAATTAAAATGTCACAGTTGTAACTTAAACCAGGATATCATTATCCTACCACTGGACAGAAATAGGTGTTAAATGAAAACATGTGTCACTCCTACTTAAAATTCCTCAATATTTCCCCATGGCTTTTAAAATAAAGTCCCAAGTTCCTAGTGTTTTCTGGCTTCTCACTGTTTTTTTTTTTTTTTGAGGAAGATTAGCCCTAAGCTAACATCTGCTGCCAATCCTCCTCTTATTTTTGCTGAGGAAGGCTGGCCCTGAGCTAACATCCGTGCCCATCTTCCTCTACTTTGTATGTGGGACGCCTACCACAGCATGGCTTGACAAGCAGTGCCATGTCCGCACCCAGGATCCAAACCGGTGAACCCCAGGCCACTGAAGTGGAACGTGCACACTTAACGCTGCGCCACCAGGCCAGCCCCCTTGCTGCTTTTTTTCGGTAGTTTTTTACAGTGATAATTGTAGACTCACATGTAGCTGTAATAAGTAATACAGACAGATCCCATGTGCCTGTTGCCCAGTTTCCTCCAACTCTAACATCTTGAGAAACTATAGTACAATATCGTAACGGGGATATCAACATTGATATAACCCACAGGTCTTATTCAGAATTCCCAGTTTTATTTGTCCTCATTTGTGTGTATGTGTGTGTGTGTTTAGTTCTAAAACATTTTATCATGTGTGTAGGTCCATGTACCCACCTCCATAGTCAAGATACAGAACATTACCTCTGTCTCTGTCATTATAACCACGCTCGCCAGCTGTGTCCTTCCTCCCCATCCCTGACCCCCGGCAATGACCAATCTGTTCTCCATTTCTAAAATTTTATCATTTCAAAATGTTATATAAATGGAATAACACAGTGTGTGATCTTTTGAGATTGGCTTTTTCACTCAGCATAATGCCCTGGAGATCCATTCAAGTTGTTGCGTGTGTCAATGGTCCATTCCTTTTATTGCTGAGTAATACTCAGTGGTACAGATGAACCAGTTTGCTTAACCATTCACCTGTTGAAGGGCATCTGGACTCTTTCCAGTTTTTGATTATTATAAATAAAGCTGCTATGAACATTCGCGTACAAGTTTTTGTGGGAACATGCCCACTGCTTTTTGAAGCCTTCCTGTGATTGGGGAGTTCCCTCCCTTAGGGCCCTGCCTCCTGAAGATAGAAGCCAGAAAAGCTCACTTTCCCAGCTTGCATCCAGGGCGCTTAGGCTGTGTCCATCAGACACAGCCATGAAAGATCTTGTTCACAAGCGAGCTATGTGAGGAGCTGGCGCTCCCGAGAATACATTTTAAGACAAAGAGGAGAGCAGAGGCAACCAGCTTTTGGGGGCAGAAATAGTGGAGGTCTGGGTGTCCGTGTCGCTGCAGCCAGTGAGCTCAGTGACTGTACCAGCAGAGTGGTGGCAGTGGGGTCTTTGCTGAAAGTCCTCTGGGGCAGTTTGGGCGTTGTTTTGGTCCTGTGGCCTCCAAGCCCCACTCTCTGGCCCTCTTGGAAAGGTGAACTGTCTAATATTCTTTTACAAATTTATTTTCTGCTTAAATAAGCTCAAGTGGATTCTGTTGTCTGCAACTCAGAACTCCAACCCATCTCCGTCTCTAGTCTCACCTCTAGCCACCCCTTATGCTGAGTGCTCCAGCTACCCTAAACCACGTCCGGTTTCCCAAATGTACCTTACTGGCTTCATGTACTTCCCCTTTTATGGTGCTTGTCACCTTGTTACCTTGTAACCTTGTCTGTTTGCTTATCTGTCTCCTTCTAGGATCTGTAAATCTGGTATTCCCAGGCTCTGTCAGGCTTCTACTGGCCTTAGGTATGCTTAATCAATATGCAAATGAATATTCAAACGATTGCTTATCTTTATCTTTGATAAGAACAATGCCTGTTACCAGCACTATTATGGTCACTTTGCCACTCTGAAATAAGTTTCCTTGTCTATAAAATGGAACAACTATACTAAGAGAAGGACAGTTTAAAAGCTAGTGGCATCAACAACAACAAACAACCTGATTGAAAAATGGGCAAAGGACTTGAATGGATATCTCTCCAAAGTTGATACACAAACGATCAATATGCACGTAGAAAGATGCTCACTATCACTAATCATTAAGGAAATGCAAATCGAAACCACAGTGAGCATTTTAGGATGCTATTATCAAAAACACCAGAAAAGAACGAGCGTTGGCGAGGATGTGGAGAAATTGGCACCCTTGTGTACTGTCGGTGGGAATGTAAAATGGCACGGCCACTGTGAAAAACAGTATGGAGCTTCCTCGAAAAATTTATAAAAGAACTACCATACAATCCAGTGATCCCATTTCTGGGTATATATCCAAAAGAATTAAAAGCAGAGTCTCAAAGAGATATTTGTAGACCCATGTTCATAGCAGCAATAGCCACAATAGCTAAAAGGTGGAAGGAAGCAACCTAAGTGTCCATTGACGGATGAATGGATAAACACGATGTGGTGTATACACACAATGGAATATTATTAGCCTTAAAAAGGAAGGAAGTTCTGACACATGCTACAACATGGACAGAACTTGAAGACATTATGCTAAGCGAAATAAACCAGTCACAAAAAGACAAATACTGTATGATTCCACTTATGTGAGGTCCCTAAAGTAGTCAGGTTCATAGAGACAGAAAGAAGAATGGTGGTTACCAGGGGCTGGGAGAGGGGAATGGGGAGTGAGTGTCTAACAGGGTCAGCGTTTCAGTGTGGCCAGATGAAAAGGATTCTGTCGCAGAATGGTGTGATGGTAGCACAACAGTGTGAATGTACTTAATACCACTGAATTTGAAATTAAAAATGGTTAAATGTAAATTTTATGTTATGTATATTTTACTACAATTTTTTTTAAGTTAGTAGCAAACCTCAGTGAGTTACCCCTTCATACCCACTAGAATGGCTAAAACAATAACAAGTGTTGAGATGCTGAGGCAAAGATGAGAAGCAATTGGAATTTTCATACACTGGCACATTTCATAAACGTTTCAAAGTTTAAACATACACTTATCATGTGACTCTGTGATTCTGCACCCAAGAGAAAAGAAATGTTCAAAAAGACTTGTACACAAATGTCAGGCTATCTTGATTTCTAATAGTAAAAAACTGTAAACAAAGTTAAATGTCCGTTAAGAGGTAAATAGATAAAAAGCACATTGTTGTATGTTCATAGAATGGAATGCTTCTTAGCGATAAAAGGAATGAACTACCAATATATGCAACAACATGGATGAATCTCAAAAACATTATGCTAAGAAAAAAAAATCAAGACACAAAAGACTACATACTGTATGATTTAATCCATAAGAAATTCCAGAAAAGACAAATCTAGTCTATGGTGATAGAAATGAGTTCAGTGGTTACCTGGGATAAGGCTTAGGAGGGACTGACTGCAAAGAGGCATGAGGGAACTTTCTGGAGTGGTGGAAATAGTTTTCTATCTTGGTTGGTGGTTACACAGGTGTACACATTTGTCAAAAGTCCTTGAGCTGTACACTTAAGACAGATCTAAATTACACTTCAATAAAGTTGAAAAAAATGTTAGTGGGACACAGATGAGAAGTGTCTACTCACATCAAACACTAGAATCCCACTCTTTAGCCTCAAAGTAATTAGACGTTTTCATATTCATGTTATTAATGTTCTTTGTACTCATATTCAGCAGTAAAATGATAGAGAAAGAAAAGAAACAGAAACTGACACTTTTGAGAGCTTTTTCTTCCGTGGGAGCTATCAGAGAGGTCATCTGGATGGTGTGGTGGAGAGAGTGAGATCTGAACCTGTGGCTGTCACTCTATTACCACAAAAAAAGCCTGAGAGCCTTGAGGGGCTCCTGCTTGGCATTTTCGAATGATGTGTGTTATCATTTGACCTTCAACACCCAAGGAAGTAGATTTGATTGCACTCATGTTTACAGTTGAGCAAAGAGGCTCAGATTTGTTAAATAACTTACTTGTCACATGGTCAGTAAGTGGTGGAACCAGGGCTTGAACCTAAACCTGTCTCCCAAGTCCACACTCTTTTGAGTACAAACCTGGAAACTGGACTCTTCTAGTCATATGCCAAGGGTCCCAGCCACCAAAGCCTGTTTCCTTTGCTTTACAATGATCAGGGTCCACAGGAGAGCCCCTGAATTCTGTGCAACTGCAGTCGACACAGGTAAGACAGTCCATTGTTACCACAGTTGGTCAGGCTCTGCTGGCAGATTTTTTTTTCCTCTTTAAGACATTTATTTATTTTTATTCTTTTTATTTACAGTGGTGTTCAACTCAAATCAATTCTATAACATGAGAAGTTACTGTGAATCAAAGCATAAATACACAAACACAACGTACAATCCAAGACGTACAATCCAAGATGTACAGCGTTGAGATATTAAGCAAAATGGAGTTTCATTCACACCCACAGTAGCTTGAGATCTGCTGGATCTGCTCGTTCCCATGTTGGTTTCTAAAGATGCAAGAATGGACTTTGGTTATGAAGACTACTGTGGCCATACTGGCTACTGGAAGATCTTGGCATTGGTGTTGCCCATGTGAACAGAAGACTCCATGGGGTGACTATTTCTAAACAAGGTTCTCTGTATTGAGGCAGTTGTGAAAGATCTGCTTTCCAGAGTCAAGCCTCCTTTAGAGTTCTGACCCTCTTAGACCCATGTCCTAACTCTCTAAATACACAGACTGATCAGGACAGAAGTTCTGACAGTTCACATCGTTCTGGTGACTGAAGATTGGAGGCTGAGATTCACCTCCTACTTCAACAAAATCTGTTGACGGGTCTGAGCATCAACAAATTGAAGCCCAGTTCATTCTCAACTCACCAGATGCCCAAGCTGATGGAATAGTTGTGTTGGTTGGGACCCTTTCATCCATAAGAAGAATTTATTTACCCATGGAACTAAAGTATTCAGAGGGATCTGGCCCCAGACAGGGCTTGTTCCCAGGGACCCACCTGTCACCGAGGCCCCAGTTACTCTCTCCCTCAGCTCTCCCTCCTGTGGGATCTAGTTTATCTGCAGCCTCCACCTTCTGCTTTTGCGGTAGCAAAATGTCTACCACAGGTCCAGGTCACATACTCTCATACCACAACATCCAGAGGAAGAGAAAGAGTCTTTTCCAAGAGTTTCCAGAAGAGACTTTTACTCAGGAGCCCAAGCAAGCATCTTCTTGGACTTCGTTGGCCATCTCCAGCCCTGAGCCTAATGCCGTGGGAGGCAAGCACATGGCTGTGACCAGTAAGCGTCTGCTCTGGTGGGGTCAGACCCTCCAAACCACATGGTTGAGATGGGGGAGAATGCATCCCCCAGTCAAGGCAGCGTTGGTAGGAGAAGATGGAGGTAGACCGTGGAAGGCAATCAGCACCTTCCCTCCTGAGCAGCTCCCTCCATTTGAACCCACTGGCCTAACCCCCAGCATGTCGAATCAGACGTTGTTCAGTTCTCAGATAGTTGAAACTCCCTGCTGCGTTTGCTACTGTTGATCCTTCTTGAAATTCCCTACTCTAAAGCTTCTTGACCATGTCTGCCATCTGAGTGCATCACAGTAGAGAATTTGATACTTACCAATGCCCAGGGATTCAGATTCTATGGGTATGAGGTTGGGGTGGGGGGCAGGCATCTGTACATGTACAATCTAAAATGGTCAATCTCATAGAAGGAGAGAATAGAATGGAGGTTGCCAGGGGCTCGGAGGAGGGAGAAATGAGGGAGGTGATGGTCAAAGGGTACGAAGTTTCAGTTATGCAAGATAAATAATTTCCGGAGATCTACTGTACAGCTTAATGCCTATAGCTAACAATACTGTATTGTACACTTAAAATTTGCTAAGAGGGTAGATCTTATTAAGTGTTCTTACTACACACACGTAAAGGATAAGAATAACAAAGGGGGCAGGGGCTGGCCCCGTGGCCGAGTGGTTAGGTTCGCGCGCTCCGCTGCAGGTGGCCCAGTGTTTCGTTGGTTTGAATCCTGGGCACGGTCATGGCACTGCTCATCAAACCACGCTGAGGCGGCGTCCCACATGCCACAACTAGAAGGACCCACAACGAAGAATATACAACTATGTACTTTGGGGAGAAAAAGGAAAAAAATAAAATCTTTAAAAAAAAAAAGGGGGAGCAGATGAAGCTTTGGGAGGTGATGGATATGTTTATGGCCTTAACAGTGGTGATGGTTTCACAAGTGTATACTTATCGCCAAACTCACTGAGTTGTATACATTAAACCTGTACAACTTTTTACAAGTCAATTATACCTCAATAGGGCCCAGCCCCATGGCTGAGTGACTACGGTTCGGCGTCCTCCGCTTCGGCAGCCAGGATTTGTAGTTTTGGGTCCTGGATGCAGACCCACTCCGCTCACCAGCCATACTGTGACAATGTCCCACATACAAAAAAACAGAGGCGGATTGGCAGAGATGTTAGCTCAGGGTTAGTCTTCCTCAAGCAAAAAGATAAATAAATAAATTATACCTCAATAAGATAGTCTAAAAAAATGGCTGCCCTGGAAGGTGGTGGACATCAGAAGGAGCAGACCTAAAACAGGAAGGCACTTGGTTTCCTCCGGGAAAGAGGAAGGTCATGTGTCTGATCTAAGTACAGAAGGGCAGGAGACAAGGAGATAACATAGGCAGGCAGCATCATCTGGGCCCTGTATTTCTTATGAGATGCTTTTTCTCCCACTGCCCCTTAAGTGTTACCATTCTTGGCTTCTTTCCCTGGCCCCTTGTTCTGCTCATTCTACCTGAGAGGATCTCGATTGCTCTCCTGGCAATCGAGCCCTCTCTCCCGGGCCTTGGACTCGCGTATCAAGCACAGGCTGGACCCCCCATCTGTCTACCCTGCAGGCTCCTCAAACTTGTGCAAAGCCCTCTGGCAGCATCGCCTTCAGTCGGCTCCACTCCCCACCTGCTACCCAGACGGCCCCCCCTAGAGACCTGAGCGTCATTGTGAGTCCCTCCTTCTCTCACCTCCTACAGCCAATACCAATTTTTTTTAACCTCCTAAATATGTTTCACATCTCTCTTTTCTTCACCATCCTGCCTAATCCAGATGACAGTCCCCAGCCGGGGGACCACAGCTCTTCCCTGGATACTTGCAACAGCCCGCTCAACATTCCCCCCTACCCCGATCCTGTTCCCCTCAAACATACTCTCCACACTGACCACCAGAGTGACTTTGCTAGAATGTTAGACTGGCCAGGATGACCCTGGGAAAGTCCGAACTCCTGCTCCTGGGGTGCTGGGATGCATTTTTTTCTCCCTTCCTCCCCGCCCTGTTCTTCCTGGCCTTGGCAAATGCCTAAGATAGGATAACAAAAGGAAGCCTTGGGAATGGAATTTAAGGTGGAGAAAGAGATGAGACTAAGCATAATAATGCATAGACACAGGAGATATGCAAAGAGGGCCATGATCTCGGTTTTGTGAAAAGTCTGGAACTTGTAGATGCCTCCCGCACACAACCTACAACTCCAAGGCCATTGTCCTCTCCCGAGGGATCCAGGCAGAAACTAAGAGGGGGCTCTTGTGGAGGGAATGTGAAAGGACTAACAGGGTTGAGGGGCCGTCGAGGGAGAGAAAGACGAGAACGTGGAGGACACATTCCTATTAAGGAGCCAGGAAAAGGAATTCAGACGAGGAGAAGCACCTCTGGGTACTCTGAGCACCTGGATACTCTCAGGTGGGAATGTCCACCTTGAACCTGAAGAGAAGGACCATTTCATGTGCCCTTGTGACCAAGGTGTACTTGGTGGCCAGCCCGAAGGCTGCTTGATGCTGCTGTCCTCCTCTCACTATTAAGGGGTCAGGGTGTTGCAAAAACCCCCCCACGACCTGCCCTCCTCCACACGCCTCTCCTGCCTCATCTCCCGCCTTCCCTGGAAAGGACTCTTTCCCTCCTGTAAGGGTCTGCTAGCTTGTGCTTCTCCGATGCCATGCCGTTCTCACCACCCGCCATGGTTTAACCCCGGGTAAGGCTCACACACACTCCTCCTGCCTACTGTCTGCTGTCCGTGTGACTCTCATAGGTGTCTGAGTGTTCTATAATGGGAACAAAAGCGAAGTGAGGGCATCACACAGTCCTGGACGTGAACTCCAGCTTTACTGTTTATTCACTGTGAGACCTGAGAAATCATTTTACCTGTCTTATTACCAGTAAAGTAGGGCACTAATCCCTTCCTTGTAGGTCTTTCTGAGGTTCAAATGAATTTATCTAAGCTGCCTGGCACGTGGTAGGTACTCAATACGTGTTAGCTCTTTTTCTTGCCCTTAAGGCACTCAGTAAGTATTGGTTCTATTTCCAGAGTCGTTGACCTATTGTTGGTGGGATGCTACCAACTGTATCTGACAGCACTGCCTCTCCCTCCCTCCTTGACCTCCCTTTGCTGGTGACCTTGAGTGCAGTTCTCATTTGTCGTGCATTGGAAGCGATGTGCTGTCCGTGCAGAGGAATGGGCAGGAGCTGTCGTTTACCAGGTGTCTACTCTGTGCCTGGCCTGCCCAGGGGGTTTTCCAGAGTCTCTCAGGTAACAGTCACAATGACTCTTGGGGGTCAGCAGTGTTAATCACTATCCTATATAAGACCAAATTGAGGCTGTGAGAAGTTAAGTGACTTTCCTGAAGTCACACAGCCAGTAATCGATAGAGTCAAGATCCAGGCTTCCAGATTCCACTGCCCATGTTCTTTTAAATAGACCCCATTTCCTCTCACAAAAAATACAATATAATAATAATAGTAGTAAAAATAGTTAACACTTAGTGATTACCTGTGTGCTGGGAAGGATGACAGCTCTGTCCAGGTATTAATTTAACTAACCTCTGCGAACATCCTACGCAGTAGTCACTGTTGTTACCCCATCTTACAGAGAAGAACTGAAGCATAAAGGGTTGAAGAACTTGCCCAGCTCCCTAAGCTGAATCTGTTGGTGTCTATAATATGTGTGGACACTGCAGTCTTCATTCTGTCTTCTTTCTTCCATGAGCATAAGATCCGCCATCAAATGAGAGAGAGTACGTGAGAAGGTTTTACAAACCAAATGTGCTGGAGCAGTGTTATATTTAAATTCAAGTGAGGGGAAATTCTGAGTGACTCAGGGTTTGAAAACCAGTGAGCAAAGGCGCTGTTCTCCTGGAACTCGGGTGTGCAGTGGAGGCCACCACCCCAGAAGGGCAGGCTAGATCCTGAGGGTCACATGGAGGGTGAAGGGAGCGGGAGACTGAAGTTTGTCACCCGTCCCCAAGACCTACAGAATCACAAGCCTTACAAAGATGATTAGTGGCCCAAGAGAGCAAGTACAGACTCTTCCAACCAGCAAACAGCCGACAAGTTGCACAATCCCTCGGGAGTGTGTCACCATGATGTCACCTTGTTTACTCCCCGCATGGGAAGCAGACCCCACCAGGGCTTGATTAACTGCCGGCCACAGACAGCAAAATGACAATGCTTTTAAACTTATTCTTCAGATCATCAGGAGCTCCGTGTCTAAAAGCCACGCAGAAGTAAATCACAGGGTTGTTTAATCTTTGCTCTGATTCTGCGATTTAGAAGCAATTCTGTGTCACTTCCCTTCAATCACTGGGCATGTCACCACTTAAGTGCAGTGGGAAAGTCGTTCATGCAGACAACGCGTGTTCATTGAGTCTCTTATATGTTCGTCCACTGAGTAGCTGCTCAGGATATGTTGGTGAATAAGAACGATACAGCTCCAGTTGGTTAGGAACCGAGGATAGTGGGGAAGGGGCACATTTAAGAAACAATTAGAGTTGAATTAGCAGTTTTTAAAGGAGGTGTACAGAGAGCCATGGGAGCAAACAATAGGGGTCCCAAGTCAGTCACGGGAGGGCAGAGGATGCTTCCTGCAGAATTGATATCTAAGCTGATGCCCGGAGGTTGAGCAGGAGTGAGGCTGGGAAAAAAAGAAAGAACAGGGGCCATCCCGGTGGCACAGCAGTTAAGTGTGCACGTTCCGCTTCAGTGGCCTGGGGTTCACCAGTTCGGATCCTGGGTGCGGATATGGCACCGCTTGCCAAGCCATGCTGGGGTAGGCGTCCCACATATAAAGTAGAGGAAGATGGGCACGGATGTTAGCTCAGGGCCAGTCTTCCTCAGCAAAAAGAGGAGGATTGGCAGATGTTAGCTCAGGGCTAATCTTCCTCAAAAAAAAAAAAAAAAAGACGAAAGAACAGCATGTATGAAGGCAGGAGACAGGCAAGGCCAAGGCACGAGACAATTCCATCTGCCTGAAGGAGAGAGAGCTCTGCAGCGGCAGGTCTTGCAGGATTCTGTAGGCCAAGTTAAGGTGTTAAGGGCTTTTCATTTTTTAAGGGCAACGGAAGCATTCATGGATTTTAAGCAGGGAGTGACATGATCGTATCTATGTCAGTTTAAGAATATCCTGGCGGCAGTGTGGGGAGTGGATGGAAGGGAGGCAAAGGAGAATTGAACAGACCAGGTGGGAAGGGAGGCTACGGCAGCATGGAGGGGAGAACGAAACGTGTCTTGGGCTGGAGGGAGGTGGCGGGGATGAAGAGAAGTGACTGGGTTTGAGAGATTTAAGAGGGAGAAGTTAACAGGATTTGGTGAGATTAAAGAATGTAATTATGAAAAAGCAATTATTTTTCATCTTTCTCATAAAACATACTCATCAGAGATTCACCTGCATGTCCTCACTGTTACTCGGCTCCCTTCTGTATATGTAAGTGGAAGGAGCAATTGCCCATTTAGGAGCTTACAGCTTGATCAATGGTGCTTCCATCCCCTTGGCAAACACTAACGAGGCATCTTTCTTGTACTTAAACATTGTACTAGGCACTGGGAACCCAAACATACATGTGACACAGTCTCTGTTTTGAAGTGGTACGGCGGGAAGAGTGTTGGAACAGACCAACATGGCTTCAAGTTCCTGCCTCACCACCTCCTGGGACAATATGATTGAACCATTTTAACCTTGTGGAGCCTCAATTTGCTCATGTCACGTGAGAATAAAAATACCTGATTTCCCGGGTTGGTGTGTGGATTAATGAGAAAATGTATGGCGAACAAGCACAGTGTGTGGCTTGAGAAATATTCATTCTTGCCACCCCATCCCGGCTCCTCCACCTTCCAGGTTTAAGCATCTAGACTAAAACCAAGCTCTATAAATCAGGTTTCAGAAAATATTCCTCAGTAGAAAACCCACACAAAGATGAGGAGCTGAATAATAATATTTCTAGGACACACAATTGTAGTCATTCTAGATGGGCAAGTTGCTGCGCTGTCAGGGAGCTTTCCAATTTAAGGAAATATCTTAGCTTCATTGTCAAACAAAGCTTATGTTCTTCTCTAGAATGCGAGCAATTGTCTACTCTTCTCCCCAAAGCAGGTGGGGTGGGGTTAGGGGCAGAGGGGAGGAGCAGCCTACTGCCGTTTCTGACATTAACCCAACAGCTAGTGAGTATAACAGTCCAATACATGAAAAGGAGTTCTGGGGGGCACTCCTATAATCCTTCGAGCAACTCAACATTTCCTCCTGAGCTCTGCCACGGATTGAATTAGGAGCTTTCCTTTCTATCCTCCATGAATACTTCATTGTCAATGGTTTCTTCATTTTCAGCCTTTGCTTCTTTTTCATATCCACATTTTTCATTTCTTCCCATTTTTTATTTTTTAATGTCTTGTCCTTTTAAAAAAAAATAGCTGCTGCATCTCCCTCTATTCCTTAGAAGACTAAGCAAAATCATCTTAAAGTCATCTTCAGGTTGCTTGATTATTTTCATTACATCTGGCGTGAATTCATCTCTTGATTATTGGTTTTGTTTGGCTCTGTGTTTTAGCATTGAGTTTCCTTATAGACTTTGGGATTCTGGTTTGCACGTTCATTTTGAGGATGCATTTCCCCTCTTGACCCCCCCAGTCTCTCTGCTGCACTCCTCCTTCCTGTCCAGTGGTCTCTGATTGCCTCTATCCAGCCCCTCAGGCTCTTAGTCCGGAATTAAGTATTATGTTGGTGCCCTGGGCACCCATCCAATATTGGGCTCTCCACTCATGTGGGGGAAATGCAAACCCAGGCACAGGCTGGCCCAGGTCTTACTTCTCCATCTCCCAGGGGACGTACCTTTATAAGCCGTAGGTCCAAATAGCTGACAGTTGCAGAGTTCTTAGCCTCTTTTCACAGGTGGAAGGTATACGTGTGTGTGCTATGTGTACATGCGTGTGTGTGAACAAAGAGGATGCCCTTCCCCAGGCCCTTTATCTTTCCGGGTGCCCTTGCCATTCCTGCGACTACGCAAAAGCCCGACCCTGGTCACTTCTGCCTGCCTCTCTACCCAGAGCCCTGTGGGCCCGTTTGTCACTCACGTATGTGCTCCAGTTTTGTTCCACAGAGACATTTATTATATTTGTTAGTGTGGCTATGTTTTCTCTCTCTCTTTTCACACTTTATCTATCACTTCACATATTTGGAGCAGAGGAAAGCCTCAAAGCATGACCTTATGACCCCATCTTGACCAGAAGCCTCCCAGGTCCTCTGCACATACCTCTCTTAGCACACTGTTCACATGGTATGACGATTGTTTACATGGCTGACTCCACCATGTGCCCAAAGTCATAGGTCAAGTGGCAGAGTCAGCATTTGAGCCTCAGCCTTCCGACTCCAAGGCCTCTTGTTTAGAACTTGTCTGAGGATTACAGCCCCATTCATTCCCCATCCCCAGTGCCTTGTACAAGGTCTGGCACAAAATAGGTGCTCAGTCAGTGTTTGTTGAGTGACTTAACCTTAGACTCCTGTTGCTGTCTTCTAGATTTATCATAATCCTCTGCTGCTTTCTTCCCCGAAGCTAACACGCTGCCCCTTCCTTTAGAAATGCAAGGCCAGTGAACACAGAACTCTTACCTATCCTAGCCTCCCCATGCACACAGCAAGCATCACAATGGTCAGAGAACTCTCTCCCGTTGTCCAGGCCTTGCTGCATGAGCCCGTCTTACCCAGCACTCACCCAGCACACACTGTTAGTTGATGAGCATTTGCCCTTCCAATGGAAACACGAATTTCTCTTTCACCAGCTGAAGGTCCTGAAGTTCTTGAAAGACAAAACCCTGAAAACTTGATACATTAGGCTCATGCTGTGATCTCCTATTGTTCTGGAATTTTTACTTTCCACTCTAATTTTGGCCTAAAATGTGAAAAACAAACACATCTAGAAATAATACAATTCCATGATCCTGGGTTATCTGTAAACAGCCTGCCACTGAGAACATTCTCGTTAATTCCTATACTGTTACCTTCTATTTGAATCAAGTTCACATTCTCTTACTTAATTTCATACCAAACCGATTAGGTGGGTTTTATTATTCATTTGTCACAGAGGAGGAAACTGAAGCACAGAGAGGTTAAATGACTTGGCTAGAGTCACACAATAGGTAAGTGGGAGAGCCTGCCCCACAACCCAGATCTTTCCATTTTTCATCTTTGTATTGCCTAGTATATCAGTGCTATTTCTACTGTTATACTGTTTTTCTTTTTTTTTTTTTTGAGGAAGATGGGCCCTGAGCTAACATCTGTGCCCATCTTCCTCTATTTTTTTTATATGTGGGATGCCTGTCACAGCATGGCTTGATAAGCAGTGTTAGGTCCGCGCCGGGGGTCTGAACTGGTGAACCCGGGGCCGCTGAAGCAGAGCACGTGAACGGGACTGCTAGGCCACCAGCCCGGCCCCTATACTGTTTTTCTAAAACAATATTTTTCAAATGCCAGGACCATGATGGCCCTCATAATGATTTTTCTCTCAATATTATCTTTGACTAACAAGATAAAACATTCACAGATTCACTGATTTTTATTTTTTGCACGTCTCTGTTTTGTTTCCTTTTTTTTTTTTTTCACATTTTATAGGTGTAGCACTGTGTGTGCCTGAGGACAGCAACTGTTTCGTGTCCTCAGTGTTCCGTGAGGTGCCAGGCCCTGACACGTTTGCAGAGACGTTGCAAACAGTTATCCCGAGGGTTACACAACCTTACACAACCTTAAAGCTCAGGTTTGCTGGTGAGGTCCTGATGTCATATAATCTTACTCTTTTCAATAAAGACAACTGAGTAAATGTGTAACCAAATTTAAGTTGTATACAAGTCTTTTCATATATAAGACACCGCAAATCATACACTTTTAAAAGAATATAGCTTTTTTAGAACACATATCCTTAGTTTTCGCAAGGAAAATACAGTGATTTGCATGAAATGCTTCGTGACTCAGTCAACCACCAGCTGACCTCAGGACGCAAACCTGAGCCAGCCCCACCCCTCCTGTGGTTTTCCCCCACTGTTTTTGTAGCTTTCATTAAAAATAATATTAGCTTGAGCCTCTAATGTAACCAGGCCTCTGTTCTCCCCCTCCTGTTGTTCCTCTAGCAGAACTGACACTAGATGCCTTTTCTCCGCCTCTCGTTAAGTACAAACCCACTATCAAGTGGACCTGAGAACCTACTGGCTCAGGGCTCTACCACCAGCCCATCAACCGCAGACGTACAGCAGGAACGTAGTGTGTAAATCGCCATCCTTGGTATTATCATCTTAACTACCATTTATCGAGCCCTCCTATGGGGCAGGTACCCTACTGAGACTTTTAACATGAATTAATTATTCATGTAATTTTAACCTTCACAACAACTCTATGGAGCGGATACTATAATTTTCTTCTTACAGGTAATGAAATTAAGACTCAAGGAAGTCAAGAAACTTATCCAAAGCCACAGAGCTATATGAGGTGAAGACAGGATTCAAAACCAGGTTACCTCTGGTTTCGAATCCTCCTGACATCCCACGTTAAATATTAAGTATATCAAATACACATGCACACAGAAATAAGTGAGCTGAGTTGAGTTACAGCTATTTGATATGAGATCATATTTTGTAGACATTTAAATACTTGTCAATGATTTCATGGTTTTCTTTTCATCTTTTGGAGACAGTAAATATCTCTGACACATCCAACACTTGGGTCAGCTTTTGAGAAACTCACAGGGTCTGTTAGCCAGGCCTGTGGTTCCTAACAAGTAAAAGATGCGGTCAAACAGCACCATCATTTAAAGAACAGGGACGCGCTGCTCTGAGAAATTCTTATTTGGGGAGGAGAAGAAGAGGAAAGAGGTAGAGGGGCCGGCTCTGTGACCAAGTGATTAAGTTTGCGCGCTCCGCTGCGGCGGCCCAGCGTTCAGATCCTGGGAGCGGACATGGCACCGCTGGACAGGCCACGTTGAGGTGGCGTCCCACATCTCACAGCTAGAAGGACCTGCAACTAAGATATACAACTGTGTAAAGGGGGGGTTTGGGGAGATAAAGCAGGGAAAAAAAAAAAAAAAAAGATTGGCAACAGTTGTTAGCCCAGGTGCCAATCTTTGGGGGGGAAGAAAAAAAAGGAAAGAGGTAGAGTAGGTTTTTAAATTAAACCTTTTCTTTTTAGATCATTGTAGATTCACGTGCAGTTGTGATAAACAACAGGGCCAGAGCCCGTGTACATTTAAGGCAGTTTCTCTCAGTGGTAACATCTGCCAAACTGTAGCACAATTTCCCAGCTAGGATATTGAATTCACCAATTTTAGCTCTTATTTGACGCAGAGTACTTTAAAAAAATTTATAATCTACTACCATAAAATCAACTCATTTACAGTACACAGTTCAATGATTTTAATATGTTTACAAGTTGTACAACCATCTCCAGTATCTAATTCCAGAACATTTTTTTTTTAAAGATTTTATTTTTCCTTTTTTTCTCTCCAAAGCCCCCCGGTACGTAATTGTATATTTTAGGTGTGGGTCCTTCTAGTTGTGGCATGTGGGATGCCGCCTCAGCATGGCTTGATGAGCAGTGCCATGTCCGCACCCAGGATCCGAACTGGCAAACCCTGGGCCGCCAAAGCAGAGCGTGCAAACTTAACCACTCAGCCACAGGGCCGGCTCCTTCCAGAACATTTGTATCACCCCAAAAATAAACTCCCTCCCCATTAGCAGTTCTTGCCCATCTCTTCCCCCACGTCCATCCCCACTAAACCAAGGCCATCACTCATCTACTCTCTGTCTCTATGGACTTGCCTGTTCTGGACATTTCATATAAATGCAGTCATACAGCATGGAGCCTTTTGTGACTGGTTTCTTTCACTTAGCATAATGTTTTCAAGGTTCATCCATATTGTAGCATGTATCAGAATTTCATTCCTTTTTAAGGCCAAATAATATTTCATTGTATGGAATATACCACATTTTCTTTATCCATTGATCAGTGGATGGACATGTATGATGTCCCTACATTTTTGCTATTATGGATAATGCCACTATGAATATTGCTGTACATGTTTCTATGGGGATGCATGTTTTCAGTCCTCTTGAGCATATACTTAGGAGTGGAATTGCTGAGTCATTTGGTAACTCTATGGAACTGTCAAACTGTTTTCTGTAGCATCTGCACCATGTTACATTCCCACCAGCAATATACAGTGTTTCAATTACTCCACATCCTCACCAACACTTGTTATTCTGTCGTTTTGAGATAGCCATTCTAGTGGATGTGAAGTGGTATCTCACGGTAGTTGTGATTTGCATTGCCCTGATGGCTAAGGATGTTGACCATCTTTTCATAGGCTTATTGGCTATTTGCATATCTTTGAATGAAGGCAGACGACTTTTAAAAGTCCTAAATGTACTTGATAAAGTGAATGTGACAACGTGTTTACTGTATTTTGATGTTAGAATGAAGAAAAAAATTTGTATTTTATCCATCTACACACGCACTCATTAAGACATTTTCTGAGCATCTATGATATTCCACCTAGGAGGTACAGAGATAAGAAGTCAGACCATCAATCATGAGAGGTGGCATAGATAAATAGTTACAGTCAGGTTCCTGGCACTTTTATAAAAGTCTGTTTCTGACTTAACTTATCATCCAGCTGATTCATCTTTGTTCCTGGCAGGAGCAGAAAGGCAATGGGACGTGGTCCCTGATCCCTAGTAGCTCACTGTCTAGTGGGGGAGACAAACACATAGAAACATCATTGCAATCCCATATGGTCAGTACAGTGACAGTCATGTGTCCAAAGAGCTGTGGGAGCACAGAGGAGGGAGCAATTAATTCTGCTGGGCATCTAGGAAGGCTGCATAGGGGAGGTGACAGTTGAATCTGGTGTTGAAGGATGTTTATAGGTTTGACAGACAGAGAAAGCAGATGGGCGTTCTAGGCACCAGGCACAGCGTGGACAAAGGCATGGCCGGTGACATCGTTGCTGAGCGTGAACAGATGTGGAGGGTGCAGCGCAGGGATGGAAGGGAGTGTGGGCCAGGTTGTGCAGAGCCGCACTGGGAGCTTCTGTCTACAGACAGTGGATTTTGAGATTTTTTTTTTTTAAAGCAGAAGAATGGCATGATTGGATCTGAACTTTAAAGAGATCACTTTGGGAGCAGCCAGGTAGATGAATTATGAGGTTGGCAAACTTTGTAAAGGGCTAAAAAGCAAATATTTTTGGCCTTGCCAAAATATGATCTTCGTCACAACTTCTCAACTCTGCTATTGTAGCGTGAAAGCAGCCATGGACAACGTGGAAATGCTGAAGCCTGGCCGTGGCCTAATAGAACTGTATTTACACACCAGGTGGAGTGGATTTGTCTGGAGGGGCGTGGTTTACTGACTCCTAGATTAGACCAAGGGAAGAATGCCCAGAAGTTCTCTCGTTAGCACTGAAAATCAAAACGGAGCAAGGGAAGTTCGACTTTTAACTGAAGCACAGGGTATCTTTAGACTTCAAGAAGTGGCAGGTCCTCAGCACGGGCTGGGCTGGAAAGTGGAACTGCTTCCAACCCCTCAGCCAGCGTTTTGTACAAGGCAATGCGGAACCCTGAAGCTGTGCCAAAGCACACCATTCATTCCTTCTGGCCACTGGAGATCTCTGCAGGCCCCTGTGTCAGCAACTTGGGAGATACGGAGCCTAAACCAGTGACTATCCTGCCATGGAACTCACAGCCCAGGCAAGGAGAAGCCTAGATAACAAGGTAAAAGTCCTGGCAAAGCATCCTCGGGTCTGAGACAGGAAGGCCAGATTCCAGTTGATTTAAGTAAAGAAGAATCTGTTCAGGGCACCTCCTAGAACCCAGAGGTGGGCGCGCAGGTGGTCGTGGACTAGAGCCAGGAGCTGCAAGTGAGCAGCAGGTGCCTCTCTCGGGCTGCAGCGACTGTCTCGGTGTCTGCAGCAGGCTTTGCATACTGGCTTTCCACCTCTGTGTGCAGACGGCTCAGCAGTCAGCGTGAGGTGGAAGCACGGAGAAAGTTTACGAGCGGCCCTCTAAAAATACGCAGGCTTTCAAAACGCCGTTTAAAAGGCTCTGCCTGCTGACGAAAACTGTCAAGCTTCTTTGCTCTTGGCTAGGATTATGTCAACGGGGGAAGTAACACTGGTTACTAATCAGCCGCTCTGATTGGCTGCTGGTGACATAATAGAAGTTCAGGAACGTGATTCGCCGGCCAGCCGCCCTGGCCTAGCCTCTAAGCAGGAAGGTGGAGGACACGAAGGGCGCAAGTCCAGACTGGGAACAGAAGAGCAGGGGGACAGCCAACCAACATCTTTTAAAGCATCGGGGCCGTGTTTTAAATAATAGAGTCTTAAGGTAGCGGAAGCTATGTATGGTCCCTCACGTTCACCTGGATTCTTTCCTGTTGCTTCTGCCTCCCCTTGTCCCAGGTGTCTCTCTCTCCCTGGGGACTCTCGGGCAAGTTCGGACACGCTCTCTCCACTCCCAGTCACCTCTCTGCCCAGACCTGCTCTCTGGAGCCCTGAGGCGGGCAGCCAGCTTCCCCCTTTGCAGCCGAGGCCAGGTTGAGCACCCGGGGCCTTCCCTGCACCAAGTGGCCGCGATATCAGCATCTCGAGCTGTGGCCTCGCGCGGCGGCAGGCGCCCTCCTTGACAAATTCTCCAAACAGAGCAAAGCCACAGCAGGAGGAATAAACAACAAGAAACAGAGACGTGTGGGCACAGTCGGGAGAGGAGTGTTTTCTTTAACAGGAACTGTAACCAAGGACTGGAGACTGCCTCACCTGATGAGTCACTGCACATTCTCTCCTCTTGGCTGGCTACTAAAAGAGAAGAGAACGCATACAACAGCCGGTGGCCTCAGGGACAACGTGGGCATTTTAGACAGGCGCTTGGTTTGCAGAAGAGAACAACACAGCCTGGTAGGGAGGCCGGTGAGGGTTGCCATTCTACGCCTGGGTCATGGCACACTTGCTGTGTGATTTTGGGCTCCTCTCTGAGTCTCTGTTGCCTCATCTGTTGAATGGGGAAATTACACCTCAGTCGTCTCTAGGTCTTGTCCAGCTCAGTTTTCCCTCGTAACGGAACACTGGTGTTCAGGAGCTGGATGAAGTGTTCTGATGCCAATAATATTAACGATGCCTGTCCTTTATTCAGCCTCGTCCTATGGGCTAGGCGCTGTGCCAGCGGCTGTCCGTACGTTAATGCTAATCTTGAGAGTAATCCTACATGGAGTTTTTTAAAAGAGCCTAGTCTTTCTGACTCCAAAGTCCCCCAAATAGGATTTTTTTTTCTTTTTGATTTGCTTATGAAAAAAAAGCTAATGACTAGTGCTTTATCAATTTTAAGTTTTTCTCCCAACATTTTTCTTTGATGACTACTATTAAGTATGAGCAGAACATCCAAACCTTTTGCTAAATGAATATTGGAAGCGAATGTCATGGAGACACTTGGAAACTGGAGCCCGAGTAGCTCACTGGCATGTTTTCTCCAAGAGCCGGTATGTTTATGGCTGTGATTTTGTTATCTTATAACAGCATGCACAATTAATTAAGCAGACGTTTCTAGCCCAACCTAGATGCTAAGTCCATCTATGTATTCTGAGCTAAATCATAGTCTATCTAATGAGAAATAGAAATGCCAGTGTTTCATCACCTTCTGCAAAGGAAGCTGACTGCCAGGTGCTCTGCCACCTCAAACAGGTTGGAGCACCCTTGTGCTCCGACTCTATGGATGCATAATTTATGCACAGGAAGACTTCCTGGATGAAACAGAGCAAGGGAGAGTTCTTTCACCTCCTGAGAAACCCCAGCCCTGGGAGTTGTTTTCTGCTCTTCCCTGAGAGCCCAAAGGTGTTCTTTCCCCTTTATATGTGCACCTGGAAAGCTCTCCATCAAACCGAGCTGCCACAGGCAGGCCCTCCACCCTGCCAACAAAAGCAGTCATGGAGTTCCAGAGCGGCTATTAATTAGATGGCCAGGCTAGCACAAGATCACCTAGTTGTGCCATGCGCTTTTCCGTGAAGCACCCACACGCCACAGGCCCTGGGGTGGAGCCTGCCATCTCCTGGCTCCCAAGGCTGCCCCTAGACCTAACATCTCTCCCTTTGAGGTTCAGGCCATGAGCCAGAATACTTTTCTCATTACTATTTCCGAATGGCCTCCTGACAGTCCCTGAAGCCTTTGGAGCCCTGCTCACCATCTTCCTTTCTGTCAACCTCCCTGCCACCATCCTGGAGATCTCCAATATCCTTGTGGACAATTCATCCTTCGACTATGTTTTTTAGGACCGCAGTATAATTTCATCAGGGTGCCCAGGACCTGGCCATTCTGCAGTCACATCTCTGCTACATAAACTCTTACAAATTTTAAGAGATGTGATGTGTGTGCTGAGAAGCTTTCAAACAAAGTCGTGCTGGTATGCTGGCGGAAGTAACTTAATTCAGATCCAGATGTCATGATTATTTACTGAGCTCCTACTGTGAGCTAGGTGTTCCCATGCCTCGTGTCCCATTCCATCCTAAAGGTAACCATTTGACCTTTTGCTTTTTTATTTAGAGCTAATCTAGCTCTAAACAGGGTGTGGACATCTCCAAAAAGCAGGTGAGGTATACTAAGTGACATCAAGATCAATACGTACAGTTTTACAGATAAGAACACTGAGCATTAGAATAAAGCCCACGTGGTAATTGGCATAACGGAAATTTGAACGTAAATCTAAGAAGTACAGAGAGCAGAGCAGAGTGCAACGTGGGAATATTAACGCCTACCTGGCAGGGTTATTGGAAGGAAAATGGAACAACTTATGTAAAGTGCAGGAGAATGGTAGGTACTTAAGCAGTTACCTTCTTTCCCCTCTGGCCTTCAAATTCAGAACGCTTTCCATCAGACCACACTGCCTCAATCACTGAAGTTCATCAGAGAGGATATTCCATGTAAGCTTTATGACAGATAAAATACTACCATAGTCATTTAATTTGAGCCTCTGCCAACCCTTGCAAGGTAGGTATTATCCACATTTTCCAAAAGAGGAAACCCAACTTCTTAGAGGATAAATGATCTCCCACGGCCACACAGCTGATAAGCAGTAGGCTTGGGATTTGAACCCATGTCTGACTACCCCCAGAGGCCACGTCTTTCCCGTTAAGCCACGTAGTCACTTTTGGAGTGGATAATTAAGCTTCTAACAGCAATAAGCATAGAAAGAATATGTATTTCCTTTAGAGAAGTTAATACTATGTGGAAATATCATTTGGGAACTGGAGGGTGGGAATGCTCTCTCCTCTGTCCTGTGAACAAAAAAGAAGGAGAAAATGAGAAGAGTGTTCACTACGTAATCTTACGTACACACGTAATCATGTATGAAATAATCATATAGTTTAAGGTTCGCATGCCAATCTCATGGAAACAACCTACTTAGTACATATTTTTAAAATAAATATAGGGGCCGGCCCCATGGCTGAGTGGTTAAGTTCCCGCGCTCCACTTTGGTGGCCCAGGATTTTGCCAGTTAGGATCCTGGGTGCAGACATGGCACCGCTCATCAGATCATGCTGAGGCAGCATCCCACATAGCACAGCCAGAGGCACTCGCAACTAGAATATACAACTATGTACTGGGGGGCTTTGGGGAGAAAAAGAAGAGAGGAAAAAAAAAAGATTGGCAACAGATGTTAGCTCAGGTGCCAATCTTTAAAAAATAAATAAATAAATGTATTTTACATTTGTAAATGAGTTAAACATTTCTAAAGTTCTCATTCTTTTATTGGAAAAAAATCTTCTGCTTTTTTTGTCGTAAATAAAAATATCTGGAAAACATATGTTTGTTGTTCTAGTTAAATAAAACCATCGACATCTCTACATTTGTGCTGGCTGTGACTGTGCTCCTAGCAGAAATAGTGGCAATACCCCACACCCCTCCCTGGCCCGCTGAGCTGGCAGTGGGTCACCTCCCTGTGAATTCACAGTTAATCTGTTTTGATTAGCTTCATATTCTGGAATAGCTCCCAACTCTGAAAAACGAATTGCTTTCAGCATCTGGTTCTCCCAAAAAGGAAACTTTAAAATTATCTTGGAGTTAAGAAAGATGCATAATAAGTTTATGTCAAACAACCAGAGTGGACTTACAAATGAAAACTCGAATGGACTATCCTGTGCTAGGGGTGGATTTGGGTCTAAATAAGTATTTAAATCACAATGTAAATGCATCTGATTAAAAAGTTCAATCAAGATCCTTGAATTAAGACTTAGATTAGAACACTGCTCATTTGGTTTCAATCAGGTTTTCAGTACAAAAAACATGTAACTGGCCAAGGAGCAGGGGTCAACCCTCAAAGCCCAGCAGGCCAGGCAGGTAATGTAAACCAGAGCTTGGAGAGATGGAAGTTTCCTCACCTGCAAAATGAGGATAATAAAAATATACATCCCACAGTACTGTTATGAGGCTCAAACCAGGTAATGCCTGTGAAAAAGCGCTCAGAAACGTGTTCACAGCTGTTAAGACGGCACAAATAGCAGCCATTGTTTTTGCATAATCTTCATCCAATTGCTTTCTTTGAATGACATCACAGCGTCCTAATAAGTTACTCTTTCTTTCACACACCCTTGACACACCCACAATCTTTCTTCTTTCCCATCTGTGATAAAGCTAAGAATCTGATAAACAAAATAGCATAGCAGCACCTAAAAGAGGGAAGTAAAACAAAATGGGGTGTTCTTGCTTCATCATTTTCCTCTGCAAACTTTTGTGAGAGCTTTCTGTGGACAAGGCATGGTCGACTAGAAGAAATGCATATCGTTCTTCCTGGTCATCACATAAGAGTAACGGCCCTCTTCCTGCTTCAGAAAGAAACCAGTGTAAAGGTCCATGACAGCACCGCCCAGTGGAGATACAATGGGAACCACACATGTAATTTTAAATTGTTTAAAAGCATATTCAAGGGGCCGGCCCCGCGGCCGAGTGGCTAAGTTCGCGCGCTCCGCTGCAGGCGGCCCAATGTTTCGTCGGTTCGAATCCTGGGCGCGGACATGGCACCGCTCATCAAGCCACGCTGAGGCGGCGTCCCACATGCCACAACTAGAAGGACCCACAACGAAGAACATACAACTGTGTACCGGGGGGCTTTGGGGAGAAAAGGGAAAAACAAAAAAGCATATTCAAAAAAAGCAAAAAGGAACAGGAGAAATTAGTATTAATATTAGCGTTAATAATATATTTAGCCAATGTAGCCAAAATATTATCATTTTAATATGCAATCAATATTAAAATTAATGAGACATTCTACGTTCTTTTTTTCATACTAAGGCTTCGAAATCTGGTCTCTATTCCACACTTACGTCACATCTCAGTTTGGACCAGTCGTATTTCAAGGGCTCTGTGGCCACAAGTGTCTAGTGGCCACCATATCGGGCAGCAGAGGTCTGTGAGAACTTTGGAGAAAACTGCTAAAAAATAGTGTTAATATATAAACATTGAATATTTGAATATTTATTCTAAATTATGGGAGCTTTGAGGTTTTACAGCTGAAAAAGGTCCAGAAGGCCCTTTTGACTTCAGCACCATCCAGATTTCCCTCCAGAAACAGAGCAAACATTCCTCCAGCTGCCAGGACTGTTGACTGCCACAGGAGAGTCCTTCTGCGGGCATTGCCACCAGCCAAAGGAAGTCACTTTACCAAGGGTAGGTCCCACATCCAACAACCAGTTGATGCCTTGCGATCAAGGCTTAGCTGTCTTGCCTCAATGTGGGACCACACTGCAAGGCCACCCACCTCCAGAGCATCCCTGGAGGAAGGACCGAGGCCCCTGTGGCAGCTGCATCCCAGCCCAGCTTCCCCCTCTGCCTGCCCTGCTGCTCTCGCTTTCATTCTTTTTTTTTTTTTTTCTGCTTTATTTCCCAAACCCCCCCAGTACATAGTTGTATATCCTAGTTGCAGGTCCTTCTAGTTGTGGGATGTGGGATGCTGCCTCAACGTGGCCTGACAAGCGGCCCCATGTCCGTGCCCAGGATCCGAACCCTGGGCCGCCGCAGCAGAGCACGCGAACTTAACCGCTCGGCCACGGAGCCGGCCCCATGCTCTCGCTTTCTTACAGGTGTGGTTCTCAGAGCACGCCGTGACGAACCCACAGGAAGATCCCCTCGCTGGAGTCTGTTTCCCCGGGAACCCACCTAAGACTTCATCCCCAGTTAGTGCTTCTCAAGGGAAGCGGCTGTATCAACAGACTGAGACTTTTGTCTGTCACCCTTGCACAAGGACGCAGAGGTCTGGGGGCTCTGGCCAGCTAATTGGCTACGTATCTGCAGCAAAGGAGGAAAATATGTAATTACCGCAATTTCCTGCTTAACAGTTCCTCTAGTCTTAGTAACACTACTTGCTCCTCCAATTTCTTTAAAAGAATGTTGAGAAACTTGCTGCTCAATATATGAATGAGGTAAGATTGGGCCCATCACTTCGGTCCCGCTTCCTCATGTGGTGAGGTCTATAGATGCTCAACTCGAAGGTCCCGGCAACCTCTCTGAGAGCAACACTGGCTCTGGGGCTGGTTGAGGAGTCCTGTCTCCCAGTAGAGGAGTGAAGCAGCGTAGCTCATGCCCAGGTATTTCTTGGCACACACTGAGGAGTAAACAAAGGCAGGAGGACACCATTTGATTTGTCTGTGTCCTAAAATGTAGCTGGGCTTAGAGATGACAGGTAGCTCTGGTTTGAGACCCTAAAACAAAACCCTAAATTCTTAGGTGAAAAGAAAAAAGTCCTACTCCTGTTTCCTGTCAACTCTTCACTTTTTCAGGCTTTATGCTTTCTCACTTGTTCTTTCTCAACTTACTCAACTCCCACCATTCCTTTGAGACCATCTCAAATGCCTTTTCCTCCATGAAATCTTTATTTATTTTTAACAGCTTTATTGAAATGTAATTCACATACCATATAATTCACCATTTAATGTACGTAAACCATTCAATTTAAGTACAATTCAATGGGTTTAGTGTATTCACAGTCGTGCAATCATAACCGCAATCAATTTTAGAACATTTTCAATAACCCGAAAAGAAACCTGCATCCCTTAGCTGTCACTCCCAAGCCCCACACTGCCCACCTCCAGCCCTAGGTAACCACTGATCTACTTTCTGTCTCTACACATTTGTCCATCCTGGGCATTTAATATAAATCAAGTCATACAAGATGTGGTCTTTTGTGTGTGGTTTCGTTCCCACCCAGCATAACGTTTTCAAGGTTCACCATGTTGTAGCATGCATCAGCACTTCATTCTTTTCTATTGCTGAATAATATTCCATTGCATGGCATATACTACATTTTATTTATCCACTCAATAGTGATGGACACTGGGTTGTTTCCACTTCTTGGCTATTGTGGATAATGGCGCTATGAATATTCACGTACAAGTGTTTGTCTGGACATACGTGTTTGTGTCTCTCGGGTATATAGCTACAAGTGGAATAGTTGGATCATACAGTAACTCTATGTTTAACCATTTGAGGAACTGCCGGACTGTTTTCCACAGCGGCTGCACTATTTTACATTCCCACAAGCAGTGTATGAGGATTCCAATTTCTCCACATCTTCACCGACACTTGCTATTTCCTATCTTTTTGATTACAGCCACCCTAGTGGGTACAAAGTATATCTCTTTGTGGTTTGATTTGCATTTTCCTGACGACTAATAAAGTTGAGCATCTTTTCATGTGCTTATTGGCCGTTTGTATATCTTCTTTGGAGAAATGTGTGTTCAGATCCTTTGCCCATTTTTAAATATGGCTGTCTTTTTATTATTGGGTTGTAATAGTTCTTTATATACTCTAGGTACAAGCGCCTTATCAGTTATATAACTTGCAAATATTTTTCTCCCATTCTGTGGATTGTCTTTTCACTTTTTTGTCCTTTGAAGCATAAAAGCTTCACATTTTGGTAATGTCCAGTTTACCTATTTGTTTTTCTTCTTCTTCTTCTTCTTCTTTTTTTTTTTTTGGTGAGGAAGATTGGCCCTGAGCGAATATCTGTTGCCAATCTTCCTCTTTTTGCTTGAGGAAGATTGTCACTGAGCTAACATCTGTGCCAATCTTCCTCTACTTTGTATGGGGACGCCACCACAGCCTGGCTTGATGAATGCTCTGTAGGGCCATACCCAGTATCCGAACCTGTGAACCCCGAACTGCCAAAGTGGAGCATGCAAACTTAACCTCTTATACCACCGGCCAGGCCCCATATCTATTTTTTCTTTTGTTGCCTGTGCTTTTGGTGTCCTGTCTAAGAAGGCTTTGACTTATGCAAAGTTATGAAGACTTAACTGTGTTTTCTTCTAAGAGATCTACAGTTTTAGCTGTTACATTTAGGCTTCGATCTGTTTAAGTTAACTTTTGTATATGGTGTGAGGTGAGGGTTCAATCTCATTCTTTTGATGTGGATATCCAATTGTCTCAGCACCATTTGTTGAAAAAAATCATTCTTCCCCTCATTTATGTCTTGACACCCTTGTCAAAAATCAATAAATCAACAGACGGCATGAAACCTTTTCTGACCCTCCCAACTGAACCTGACCTTTCCCGTTTTACCAGTCAGGGTAGGCTAGGCTATACTGCAGTAACGGGTGCTTCCAAAATCTCAGCGGCCACAACCACAAATGTTTGCTTCTCACTCATGCTAAGTGTGTAGCATGGGCCTGCTCCATGCGGTCTTCACTCGGCCCAAGCTGGTGGAGTAGCCTCTATCTGGGACAGTGCCAGTCCTGCGGCAGAGGGAAAATAAGACACGCTCTGGGATGGCTCTTAAAGTTTCTGCTCAGAAGTGACACACGTCACTCCCATTCTCACTTCACTGGCCAAAACAAGTCATGAGGCCAAACCTCATGTCCATGGGGGAAGACAATGAATCCTCCAATAGGACGGGGCACTGCGAAGAGGGAAAAATGGTTATTTAGGGGAATAGTAATACAATTTTTAACACTTCCTCCCCATCCCCTGCATGACTTGAGACCCAGTTCTCCTGGTTTTCCTCTGACCCCTCCTTACCCCTCAGGTTTCCTTGCCTATTCCTTTCATCTTGGCATTCCCCAGTGTTGTGACCTTGGCTCTCCTCTCTTCATATTCTACATACTTCCTGGGGGAACCTCATCCACTTCCATGGTGTCTTTAACTCTCATCTGTTAGTTGCCAACTCTCAGTTACATTTCCAGCTCCAGACGTATGTAGCCAACTCCTCCTGCACATCTCGCACAGACATTCCAAACCCAGCATGTCCAGACCTGAATTTATCACCGTCTTCATGCCACCCCCAAATATGCTCCTCCTCCTGCCCAACTTGGAAATAGCATGCCATCCTCCCAGTCGCCTCAGCCAGAACCTTGGCTCCACCTTCTCCATATTCAACCAACAAGTTGTTGCGTGTCCAATTCCTAAACATTTTTGAATCTGTCCCTTTTGGTCCATTCTCAATGATTCTGCCCTGGAACGCCATTCTCTCTCAGAAGGTCACAGTCTTACCCGTTCTAAACCATTCTCCATGTGACAGCCATAATGATTTTTATAAAACACAAATCCAGTTTTGCCACTCTCCAGCCCCTAAATCCCTTGCTGGTTTCTCCATTGCTCTGGGGATAATGATTAATATACCAAAAAGCCTTATATTAATACAAGGTATATTAATATACCAAAAAGCCTTTCACTATGTGGTCTCAGTCATCTCTTCAGCCTCACTTCTGTGCGGTATCTGCCTGGAATTTTATTCATCTTGAGCTAACTTTATCTCCCCAAACGCACCGTGACCTCTTCATTCAGGGCTTCTGAACAAGCATTCGCCTGTCTGGGATACTCTTCCTTCTCCTCCGAATAACTCCTACTTGTTCTTAAAGTCACAGGCTGGGCGTCACTTGCTCCTTCCCTTCACGCTGGATGAACACTGAGTGATGGAGAGATAGTTCAGCTAAGAGGTTAAGAGGGAGGCTCTGGAACCTGATGGCCCAGTTTTGAATCCTGGCTGTCATCTACTGGCTGTGAAACAGTATGCAAACAATTACTTCTCTGTGTCTCCATTTCCTCAGGCATAAAACAGGGAATAAGAAGAGTCCCTATTAGACAGGACTGTGCTGAGCATTAGACGAATAAATACATGGAAAGTGTTCAGAACGGTGCCTGACACACTGTAAGGGCTTAACCAATATTTGCCATCCCTTTTATGTTTCTCCATAGTACCCTATAGTTACCCCTATAGTTAAGCATTTATCAGAGAAATATAATTCCCAATTTACTTACCTCACTACTTTTCCACACTGAAAGATCTTTACAGTCAGGACAATGTCTTATTCATTATTGGTGCTCCAGTTCCTGACATGTAGTAAGCGTTTATGAAATATTTGTTAAATGACGAAATCAATGAATGAATGAACTTCTCTTCATGGCACTGATCACTTCTCATCTCGTATTATGATATATTACGATAAGTCAGTTGTCCTTACTTGATGTACGGAAGCTTGATATATGGCGGGATCACAGCAGAGTCATCTTGGACTATCTCTTCTCCCTCCAACCCAACACTGCTTAGCCACATTTTACTTTTGGCAGACACTGAATGAACACCAGTTGAATTAAATTCTCCTCTCTGAGAGCCTTTAGCCTTTACTTTTCCTGCTTTTCCACCTGCCATATCCTCTGATCTACTTCTTTACCGGACCCATTGAAACCTGGAATTCCAGGGTAAGATTTTCTTGTATCTGTTATGGTAAGTCAGTTACACAAGATGGGGCGGAGGACAGTGAAACTTAAGTTAGAGTTAGGAGTTACATTTAGGTTGGGTGTCCTGTAATTTTCGAAAAGAATAGTGAGCCCAGCAGTTTGGTTCCTCCTGATCTCATCAACGCCACTGAAACTCTAGGCCCTGTTCTAATTGACCTATATGCTGGGTGGGTAGAACAGCAGGCTGAAGCGGAAGGGGAATTAAGTAGGAAGTAAGAGATGCAGGTTTTAGTCCAGGCTGTCAACAAATATATGTGACCTTGGCCATCACGACCGGTCTGGGACTTACTCATCCCACCTGTAAGGTGAGGGAGTTTAAATGTTTAAAGTGAGGGTCTCTAAATTTCCCATCCATTACGACATGTCATGCATCATCTCTCTAGATGATTCTAGGAAGGAATTTTCTATTGCTCCACTTGATCTCAGAAGAAATAGAAAAAACAGAAATGGTATAAAAGAAACTACACCAGGTGTCTGTAGCCCTCTGACCAGTGATGGCTGAAAACAATCAGAGGAGAGATCATCTGGATAAACTTGGAGAGAATTATCCACATTTTGCAGGCAAGGCCCACAGTGGGGTGTGATACTGGAGAACAAAGGGACTTTTGAGACAGACACACCTGAATTTGAATCCAAGTTTTGCCAGGTACTAGCTTTGGGGCTGTAGGCCTGTCATTTAACCTATTTAACCCTGAGTTTGCCTGGTTGTAAAAAAGTGGGCATCGTATCTACGTCGTAGAAGTAGGGTAAGGATTAAGTGAAGCAGTTTACCTATCACACCTGGTGTTCACAGGCCTTCAATAAATGTTAGGTCATTCCCCCCGTTCTACTCACTCCTTCCCTGGTTGAAAGGATTTCACAGATGCTGGCCTGTGCCGGTGAAACTGTACTCCTTTGCTCCTCACCACAGGCTGGAATTTGGGGAGTGGACGTTTCTGTGGGTTAGACTAGCTCAGCGACTTCCTGGTAGGACGAGTGCCAGGCTGATGAGCATCTTCTCTTAGTCAAACAGTGTGTCTGATAAGATTCAGTCCTCCGCTCCTTCCTGTTCACTGAGGGTGTTTTGGTAGTTAGGTGGCCACCAGCTCTGGGTGAACCGGAGGGCAGCGAGGGGCCAGGCTCAGGTGTGAGACACGGGGCCACACAGTAGCTCAAAGGAGCAAGAATCCACGGCTCAGCTGGAGCTGCAGGCCAGGCCGTGGCCGTGGCGCCTCAGCCAGCCCAGGGAGCCACAGGGTTACCTCCTGCGGCCAAGGAGGCCTGCGCATGAGACAGAGGATCAGTCTCACTGCGCACACGGCTGTTTTGATGCTTGGCTGGGGGTCTCCTGGGCTCTGACACACGCCATGGGCAGAGGCGGCCTCCAGTGCTGGGCTGTCTTGCACTTGAGGTCTTGCCCTTCTTTCTCTAGTCTCCCAAAGACTGCTTGTCCTGGAGCAGAGGGAGCAAACTCAACCATCCACTCCTCCACGTGGGGCCCAAGGTCCCTGGCTGACTTGCAATCTGCTCATGAGTCTTTAGTCAGTAAAACCAAAGCTTTTTCCAAAATCCCCTGGCTAACAAAGGGGATGTTATGGCCGGAAGCCACAGCTGACAATCTGCAGAGATCTTTTTTGGGAACCAAGCTTTTCATGGGACAGCTGTGAATTCTGCAAGTGTTTTAAGGAATTAAAACAGAAATCAGAATGATTTCTTTATTTAGGCTTTATTTAGTCCATGGTTATTTTTACAATATGGTGAGTAAAAGATTCTCAAGACAGGTATCAGTCAAATGGAAGTAACATCAACAGTAACAGCTACCGTTTGCTGAGCACCTCCTGTGTACTCCGTGTGAAACAGCATAGTGGTTAAGAGCACTGAGGCTGGATTCAGACTTCCAAACGCGTGGGTTTGAACTTGGCTCCACCACTTAACTAGCTCTGCGACTTTGGGCAAATTACTTAACCTCTCTGGGCCTCAGTGTCCTCATTTGTAGAGGCAGCATAATAATAGTGCCTACCTTATAGCATAACCGAGTTAACACAAGAACATTCCTCAGAATAGTAAGCACTTTCTTTTTTTTTTTTTAAAGATTTTTTTTTCCTTTTTCTCCCCAAAGCCCCCTGGTACATAGTCATATATTCTTCATTGTGGGTCCTTCTAGTTGTGGCATGTGGGACGCTGCCTCAGCGTGGTCTGATGAGCAGTGCCATGTCCGTGCCCAGGATTCGAACCAACCAAACACTGGGCCGCCTGCAGCGGAGCGCACGAACTTAACCACTCGGCCACGGGGCCAGCCCCTAGTAAGCACTTTCTAATTCTCATTATTCAACATGCAAAACTTGGAACCATGTTCAACAGTAAAAGTTAACGAAAGACTAGAGCAATCCAGTAAAGACGGGACCACTGAGGACACAGCTCCTTCAGGAACGACCACTTGGGTCACCTCCTCAGATAAGGGACACTCACCAGCTGAAGTGCAGGCTGAGGACAACAGAAACATGGAATGGGTAATGGAAGAAACATGCTCGAAGGATCTACTGTGGGAGCACGACCAGCTTAGAAAAGTGAGGCAGTTGTATTTCCTTCCTTGCTTGATAATGTGCATGTGCACACACACACACACACACTCACACACACACTCACACACACTCACTCCCTGACGGGCACATATGTATTTTTAACCCTCTTCGTTCTCCTGTCATTTTCTACAAGGAGAGTCTGTGGTTAGCATTACAGGTTGGTGTCTAGGTTGAATGGTAGCTAGGTGAGACTGTGATTACAAGAGGAATGAGCATCACCCAGAGATGGACATAATGCTCTTTCCTACCAGAAAGTGAGAGCATTTTCTCTGGTACAAGATAGCCGCATTGCACTGGGTGGCTACCGCAGGAATTTATGTATGGATTGGAGGGCAGGTGCGGGTGCTCGGGCACCGAGGGAGTGGACATGGCGGTTATCTACTGCTGGGCCTTGGCCGCACCCACTCTGAGCACTCTCGGCACTCCACTCTGAGCTGCTGGGGGCAGGCGTCTGCAAGCTACACTTCCCGGGCTGTCTGAGCAGGTGACTTTCTATTACATTTTGCCAGTTAGACACAGTGGCGGGAGATCAGAGGGTGGGAGAAGAGAGAAGTCCCTGGGTTTGACCCCAACAGCAGCAGCAATTTGTGGTCCCCAAGGGGCATCTGGGCAGTGGTGGCACCTCTTTGGCAGTTCCTACAGTGGCAGGTGCATGGGACCAATTATCTAACTCTGCATAGCAAGTCTCCCCAAAACTTGACTTCTCACAACAATAATCGTTTTCTTATTCCGCTTCAGAGGTCCGGGAATTGACTGGACTCAGCTAGGCAGTTCCGGCTGGGGGTCTCACACCTGGCTGCAGTCGGGCAGCGGCTAGAGCTGCAGTTGCGAGGGCTTGCGCACTCACTCGTCTGGCAGTTGATGCAGGCTGTCAGCTGGAACACTGACACTTGTCCTCTCCATGTGGCCTGGGCTTCCTCACAACACGGCAGCTGGCTTCCAAGAGCGAGTGTCTCAAAGAGAGCTAGGTGGAAGCTGTGTCACCTTTTGGACCTCACCTTGGAAGTCACAGAACATCTCGTTTGCTGCATTCTATCTGTTAGAAGTCAGTCAGCCCATAATCAAGGAAGAACTAGACTCCACTTACTGACGGGACGAGGGCCAAAGAATTTGTGGATACATTGTGAAACCACCACAGGCAGCATCTCCAGCAACACAGCAAGCAGGTCAGCTTGGAGATTCCAGTGCAGGGACACTGCCGCTTCCTGACCTCTGGCAGTCACCCCTTCTTTCTCCTCCAGCTCACCTCTTTCAACAACTTTGTAACTAATTCCCTTCCTTAAATCCCCTCTCTTTGATATACCTAAGATGATTTCTGTTTTCCTGACTGCACTCCGACTGATATGTGTGGGATTATCCCTGGCTATCCAAACTCACCATCTGAATTAAACAGCAAATCGACTTGCAGAAACGTTAACTATTGTTATGTGCCAAGAACCATGGTAGGTGCTTTACCTATATTCTCTCATTTAATTCTCACACCAGCCCTGCCAGCTGTGTATGAGTATATCTACCTTATGGCACAGAGACTGAGGCCAGAAAGGTTAAATAACTTGCCCAAGGATACAGCTGGAAAGAGGTATGACTCCCAGGTACATTTATTTTTCCGGTCTTCTGGAATTTGAGAAGAGCTACTTTCTGCCAAAGAATTCAATTTTCCTCAGAGGAAGTGTCACCTCTCATCCTTATACACCTGTCTGATGAATCCCAACTTAGATATCTTTATTCCAAGATGAATTGAGGAAAAGGAAGATAAGAACACATTTAGGGGAAGTGGAACACAAAGACTGGGGTACTCAACACTTGTGAAACCCACAGTGTGTGTGGGAAAGGTACTAGACGGGAGTTTGCAGCCTGCGTTCAAATCTCAGCTACGTTACTCACGTACGTTACGACCCGAGGCTGTCACTTCCTCTCTTGGGGCCTCAGGTACCCTCATCTGATTGCCGGTCGGGGCCTCTCCACTAGTGCTGTGCAGAGGCTTTCGCTGAGGCTGCTGTGGGAACCTGGAGGGGTATCCTCATCTGGAACATGACCCTCACCTTCTGTGCTCTACTGAGTATCTACTTTGCAAGGTAGTTGGGGACATAAAAAGCTGTATCAGATACAGGGGGCAGAAGTTAAAGTAAAATAAAGCCAGTTTATAGAAGGTCCTGAATAGGCTTACTGTGGATTGGATGTTTGTGTCCAAAATTCATATGCGGGAATTCTAGCCCCAGTGTGAATTCTAGGCCAGTACTGGGAGGCGGGCCTTTGGGAGGTAATCTGACCATGAGGGTGGAGCCCTCATGACTGGGATTAGTGCCCTGATAAGAAGAGACAGGAGAGCTTGCTTTGGCCCTGCCCTCTCCAGCACGTGAGGTCCGAGAACACAGCTCTCTGCAACCAGAAAGAGGCTGTCACCAGAACCCGGCCATCCTGGCCTCTGATCGCAGGTTCCAGGCTCCAGAACTGGGAGGAAGAAATTTCTGTCGTTTATAAGCCAACTAGTGTGTGGTATTCTGTTACAGCAGCCCAAACTGACTAAGGCTGATGAGAAAATTTCATTTTATCCTATAGGCAGCGGGGAATCATTTCAGCTTCTTGAGGAAGAACTTGACACAAAGAAACAAAAAGGTTTACGGAAGAAAATAGTACAAAAACAATAATACAAAACGATAGTGGCAACAATCATTTACTGAATGCTACTTAGGCAGGGTCCTAGTACACAGGACACTCGGCTCACAGGGTCTTCACAACAGCCCAGGGAGGGTTGTAACATTATCCCCGTTGCACAGATGGTGAAACTGTTTAGAGAGGCTACATAACCTGCCCCAAATCACACAGCTAGTCAGCAGTGGAGCACAGATTCAACCTAGTTTGGTCATATCCTAAGCCTATGCTCTTCTCACTACACCCTGAGGCTTCTAATTTGGGTTGGAATGAACTGAACCCAAAGGTGGAAAAAGTAAGTAGAGAAATACTGTTCAAATTTACAGGAGAACCTAAGGGTCTGCACTAGAGCACTGGGCAGTGGAAACAGTGGGAGGTGACAAGACAACCTGAAGAAAAGAAAGACAAAGCCTGAGGCTGGACTGAAGGGACCAACATGACTGGCGAGGCGGACAAGATGGCTGCCTCCCAGCAGCCCTTGCACCTCAATTTCCAGCCAGCAGTGCACTCCTTCCCTGCAGCCATGAGCTTGAGGGCAGGCTGACTCTTGGGTGCGGCAAGTGGCTCAGGCCTAAACTCATCAGCCTGGTTCCATCCTTCAGCCAGTTACTGGTGTGGGGACGGCCAAGTAACCCAGCGAGGGTCCATGAACCAGACAGAGGCTTGCTGGGGGCTGCTGGGAAGGTTTTTTGCTTTCCTAAAAGGGCTTCTCTATGTGTCCCCAAATGCAGATGGGGAAGCATACAGCCCTGGAAGTTATTGCCAGTGGTCTCAGAATTAAGATGGGCGTCAGCCTTGGTGTGATGTCAACACAGCAAGGGCCAGAGAAAGGGGAGATGGAGAGAAACTGGGTCCCGGATGATTAGGTTAACCTGCTGAATCAAACCAGCTCTGAAGCCCACCACACCTCTGACTTTTCAGCTCTTTGAGCTACTGAGCCCTTTGCTATCCAAGGCACTCTGCATGGGTTTTCTTTACCCAAACGTTCCTACCCGTTACAACAGGGAAAGCTCTTCATGGAGAACAAAGAGAAACGTGAAAAACCTAGATCCAGGAAGATGCTGATGAGACACTTGAGCTCCCACTGGAAAAGTCCAGTGAACAGGGAGGAGACCAGGCGGAGGAGCCAGACTCCCCACCTGTAACCCCTGGGCTGCAGGTCTGTGAGTGTACACACCGTTTCTTGGGGCTCTAACGCTCAAGTACAAAAAATGCAGACGACAGCCAACGTTCTTATGACAGCAGGACCCAGATGGTTTTACACGGAAAGAGGATTCTTCTCCTCTCACAATAAGTCCTCAAAGGTATCTGGGTCCCCCTGGAAAAATGTCACACACATACATTTAAAAAATCAAGTATGACACATACATACTTAAAAAATCAAGTATTAATCAAGTATTATGCAAACCAAAGTAACTACAGATTCAAGCAATGGGTCAAGGTAACACTGTCCTGTCAAAAATGATCACTTTATTCATCCATACATAACATATATAAAGGCAACCAAAATCAGGACGTTTTCCTCAGCCATCCTTTCCACATTTTATGCAGTTTTAGTGAACTATAAATCACTGATTTCTTGATGCCTAAAAGAGAAAAGAAGAGACAGTGAGAACTGAGGCTTACTGAGCAGGTTCTCAGCTGGAGGTTCCATGATGTTCGGACCAGAGACTTGTCTTTGGAGGGAGCAGTGACGGGCTGACCGAGGGTCCAGGAGACCCTGGGAGCCAAAGGTTATTAAAGGTCACCATGATCGACAGGAGGCGAAGAGATTCTGACTCAGGCATCTGTTGAAACAGTGATATGGAGGCCAAAGGTACCCGAGCTTCTGGGGTGAGTGCATCTTTGACTTACGAGCAGAGTGGCAGCCTTTGAATTTAGCAGCTCCTTTAAAAAGGAGGAGAAAGGACAAACAAAGACAAGACTGTGGATGTGAGTGGGCATCCTCAGCCCCTTTCTAACTCCCAGTGCCCACAACCCAACCTCCCCCAGCTCAGTGCTTGTGTCACGGTGTATCCCGCTGATCTGCCCAGAAGGAATTTCGTTTCCATCACTTCCCATCTGGTAGCCTCCGAGTCCCCTTTGAGACTTCTTCTCCAGCAGTGCCTTCCCTGACGTCCCAGGTGATTCAGACCCTGCTCCTCCTTGTCCCACAGCACCAGTGCTGACCTCTCACACAGCACGTACCACATGGTACGGCGCCATCAGTTTACTCACCTGTCCCTTCTCCTAGACTGGGAGCTCCTTGGGGATAGGGACCTTGTCCTATTCGTCCCTGTATCCCCATCACCTCGTACAGTACCCAGCACATAGTAGGTGTTTAGTAACCACTTCTGAAAAGATGGAAGATGCACCTCATTCAGGTATCTGACCTTCTAGCACCCCGCATCTACCTAATCACAAGTACCTGATGAAACCGGAGAAGAGGCTCTCTGGGGGCTTATGGAAGAAGTAAAAGGGGATAGAACAAATGGGGTGTCATTTGTCTGTGAGATCTAATAGGATCCTATTTGCAGATGGTAGCACGGCTCGACTTCCTTTGTGTTGAAGATGAAGTCATTTAGTCTGTGTTTCAGGGTGTGGTCCAAAGATGCAAACAGTGTTTTTCACCATGAGATACAAACTGTGGGCTGTGCTGCAAGTCTGAAATGCACACCCCTGGCAGTGTACTTTGTAGGCTCGGCTGACGAGGGAACAGGATTTGTTCTGGAGACTCCCAGCACTGTGGTTTGAGCGATCTCTTGAAAACACCTGGCCACATTACCTGCAAGCTGCCTAGTCTGCTTAGGGCTTTTTAAGAGGCTACTGCAGGCAGTGGTAGGTAAAAAGGCAGGGTACCAGTAAAATTATTAGCGAATACTTCTAGCAACTCTGGCCTGGCTTGTCTACTGACCGACTACTTGCAAACTGACATGGCCTAATTGAGAAACTCAGAGCTCCTTTCCCTGCCTCCACCCCTTTTAATTTTCTCCCTGGAGCAACCACTCTGGTAAACCTCAGCCACTTGAGCATTGAGACTGGAAACTTATTGCGTAAGGTGCTTTTTAAAATTCTAGCCAGAAACAATCAAGACACTAAGCAGAACACAGGTAGTTGCACACAGTAAGTCCAACGCAGCAACCCCGGGGCACTGAGTCACAGCCAGAGAAAGATGCACTGACCACAAGTCCCAGCTCAACTTCAAAAACCTTACTCACATGCTCCTTGGAGCTTAACATTTAAGGTAAATACACAATGTACATCAGCGTCAGCATGTAGCCATTTTTGCTGCTAGCGGATAGAAACCTCTGTAATTAAAAACAGTCCCTCCCTTCAAAGGCTCTGCCAGAGAAATATTCTCAGAACAACTGCAGCAGGGAATTGTGTTAGAAAGAGCACTGGAATAGGAATCAAGAGACCCGCATTCTAGTCCCAGCTGGGCCACAACCTTACAGTGGGACTTGCGCTCTCTGGGCCTCGATTTCCTCATCTGCGAAATGAGCGGGTTGGACTAGACCAGGGGTGCTCTAACGCGGGGCCCACAGGCAGGCTTTGATCTCCCTGAAATCAGTCTGTGAACTCCTGGAAACTGCAGGAGAGTCTGCCGAGCACGTGTACAGCGCACTTCTGTGCAGACGGCCCAGAGTTTGTCAGATTTTCACAGGAAGCAGGCATTTGCAAAAGGTTAAGAACAACAGATTAAAGTGAAGGATCTTTTCTGCCTTAATATTCTAATTCCAATAAAGGTGGAGGACAAACTTCGTGAACTTGGAGTAGGCAGAATTTCCTAAATAGGACACAAAAAGCTGCTAACCATAAAGGACAAAATTGATAAGTTGGACTAAGTAAAATTAAGAACTTCTTTTCACCAAAAGACACCATTAACAGAGTGAAATGACACCCCCAGAGTGGAAGACTTTGGCATTACATACATTCAACAAAAGACCTATATCCAGACTATACGGAGAATTCAGTTAGAAAAGGCAGACCACTCAACAGAAAAATGAGCAAAAGACTAGAATAGGCACTTCACAAAAGAGGATATCCAAATGAATATATGAACAAATGCCCAACTTTATTAGTCATTAGGAAAATTAAATGAAAACTCCAACATGATACCACTACGCACCTACCAGACGGCCTCCAATGAAAAAGACGTCTAACCCCAAGCATTGCCAAGGAGGGGCTACCACAGGAGCTCTGCTGCTGGGAGCGGGGTCTGGACAACTGTCTGGCAGGACCTACCAGAGCTGTGGATTCACAGCCTTTATGATCCAGTCACCCTACCCCTACGTGTATACCTAACAGAATGCACACACACACTCACCAAAAGACAGGCACAAAGCATTCACAGCAGCACTACCTGCAACAGCCCCAAACTGGAAACCCAAGAAACCATCAACAGTAGAATGGATAAACGTGGTGTATTTGTATGATGGACTAGCTGCAATGAGAATAAATGAACCATTGCTACTCCCAATACCATGATGAATCTCACTGATGCTATGAGGATGTCATGAGGAGTGAAAGGCATGAGAGAGTACCTATTTATATAACATTCAAAAATGGGAAAACAGAAGCATGGCATCAGAAGGCAGGAGAGCAGTTCCTCCCGGAGGAGCAGTGACTGTGACTGGCACCGGGGGGCTTCTGAGGGAGTGGTTCTGTTCTATGCCTCATTTGGGCTCTGGGTTCATGAGCGTGTTCACTTTGTGAAAATTCACCAAATTTATGATTTGTGCACTTTTCTGTATATAGGGAGATTCTTCCTACTATAAGGAGATCTAGAATCTGTCATTTATTCAGTCACTGAAATACACTGAACAAGTATTTACTGAGCACCGACATAGACAAGACACTGAGCTGGCTGTTGGAGATACTGGTACGAATGAGTTATGATCTCTGCCTTCAGAGGTTACAGTCCATAGAATTCTACTTGGTCTTCACTAAGCTTACTTTCGGTTTCTGCTTACTTTTTAAAGAAAAGGATGGTGATTTAGGAAATCTGCATTTAGAATGTGTTTTTGTTTTGTTTTGTTTCATTTGTTTTTTGAGGAAGATTAGTCCTGAGCTAACATCCACTGCAATCCTCCTCTTTTTGTTGAGAAGACGCCCTGAGCTAACATCCGTGCCCATCTTCCTCTACTTTATAGGTGGGATGCCTACCACAGTATAGCTTGCCAAGCGGTGCCATGTCTGCACCTGGGATCTGAACCAGCAAACCCCGGGCTACAGAAGCAGAACATGCGCACTTAACTGCTGGGCCACGGGGCTGGCCTTTAGAATGTGTTTTGAAGGAAGACAGCCTGCTAAGAGAGAAACCTGACTCCAAGAACCATCACCATCATCTTTGTTCCTTCCTCGATGGATGAAGATGCAGGATCTCTTTAGATATATTCACTTGAGACAGATCCTTATTTACCTAAAGCTAGTCATTACGAATTTTGATTAGTATCTAAAGTCAGGATTTTGTTTTGGAAGCATACAGAAACCTACTTCAACATATGGCCCATAGGTTTTTCTTCCGTTGATTTCCAGCTTGTTTCATGGGACCTACAGCAAAGTGACACAAAACTATGAATTCTCTGTGTGACCTTAAATTGACGGGTCTGGGGCTGGCCCAGTGGTGCAGTGGTTAAGTGCGCACGTTCAGCTTCAGTGGCCCGGGGTTCACCGGTTTGGATCCTGGGTGTGGACATGGCACCGCTTGGCACGCCATGCTGTGGTAGGCGTCTCACATATAGAGGAAGATGGGCACGGATGTTAGCTCAGGGCCAGGCTTCCTCAGCAAAAAGAGGAGGATTGGCAGTAGTTAGCTCAGGGCTAATCTTCCTCAAAAAAAAAAAAAAAAAAAATTTGATGGGTCCAATGACAGACAAAATTCTCCAGGAAACAATGTGCAGCAGAGATATGACTAGGTTGTGTGAGGTGTCTACCTTCCCATAATTCTGTATTTCAGATCTTTAGGAGAAAAATTCAGCAGGCCCCCAAACATTCTTCCAATTAATTTCCAACTATAAATAAATATCTACAAAGAAAATCTCTTCTGAGGCAGAAGTACAACTTATGTTAAGATCTTGTAGGTTTAAACAATAAGCAAATCATCAGAAAAAATCTTAACTATTATTAAGTGTTCTTCCTATTTAAATATGTAGGTACCAAAAAATGGACGAAATGTTTTAGTTATAAGAAATCAGATGCAGAGGATCATCAATGATCCATTCTACTGTGTTCCAGGAAAGGGCTGGTAAGGACCAACTGAGGCATCCCAGAATCTTTTTAGGAACAAGACTAAACCTGTCTTATGAATTCAGTTGGATCTTTTGAAGCTGGAGAGGTAAACAGGTATCTGCCCCCAGAGTTAATTCTGATTGACCAGAAGGTCAGATGGGGAAAAATAAAGCAAGATTTCAAAAATTAAACTCATCATCCTCCCTCAACCTCCCTCACCTCTGAGAATGGCACCCCTGTCCGCTGCTCCCAAGCCAGGGACGGGGGAGCTAGCTTTGACTCCTTTCCCTCCTTCACCTCCCACCAAGTGGGAAGTAAATTACCAAGACCTAGAAACTGGCCTTCTAAACACTGCTTGCCTCTCTTCTCTCACCTCCACTGCAATGACCTGAGTTCAGGCTGCCATAATTTCTCACCAGGCTGGCTACAACCACATCAAATCGGTTTCCTAGCAATAGCTTCATCTGCCCTCAATCTGTTCTCTATTCTCTAGCTCTAGTGGTCTTTCTACAATCCTTCAGTGGCTTCCCTCTGCCTCAAAATAGACTCTGAATTCCTTTTCATGGAATTTAAGGCGTCCCCTTGACTGGCTCCTGCTTACTCCCCAGTCTAATCACTAAATTCCCCCATTTCTTTCCCAGTTCCCACACGAGAACACTCATCTTTCGCTCCTCCTTAGCTGGCTAGCTCCAGCTGCCGATCCGCTGCCCTGAGGAGAACTCTGCTCTTCTACTAACAGCACAGTCTAAGAGAAGTCAGTATGATTTTCTACATAATAACTCCCAAGCTAAAGGGAAAATATAGTGTTTGGCTTTGGAAGCATTTCTGTACTCATCTTTGAACAGGAGCGTATCGATGGTAAGGGAATTTCAAGGGAACAAATAAAGATAGAGTGTTGGACCGCATGAGAACACGCTGCCGTGTTATCCGACACGGCTTACGAGAAACGGCAATCCTCTGGGCTGGTTAGAGAAGCCTGGCTTCCACCTGGTCTAGGAATAGAGTGATCTTTAGATCTAGATTCAGCTAAGTTTATAAAGCACCTGCTAGGCACTGAGTACCCAAGGGAACTCACAGTGAGCTGTGTACTAGCACCCCCACCATTTCAAGGACGGAGGGCTCATTAACATGCCCAGGTTACAGAGCAAAGAAACGACTAACTGCAACTCCAAGCCAATGTCTGCTCACCCCAAGCTTAGCTCCTGGTTAGCTATCCCCGAGTTTAACTGTATTTGAATATAAGAGGTATTTACTGGCTAAGGGGAAGGCTGGATCTCCTTTTTACCCCCACTCTGAGAGGGAGGTTGTAAAGGGGAGGAGTGATGATGGCTACAAAGAAATAAAAACTCGACCAAATAACTGGGTTTTTCTCACCCTGCAGATGATACGTCAGCTGCTGAAAGTGGCCTAGAGGTAGAACTTCGGAGATTTTGGGAAAATGGAACCAATGAAAGCAAGACACAACAACAACAGCTACGACTATAATGAGACGCCTTCTGCACAAAGCACAGGAGGACAGAGGCTCTGAAGCTCACTGCGAAGTTAGCGGAAAGAGAAGCAGTAAAAGAGCCACTCAGAGCCGCTCAGGGCCTAGGGCTGCCGGCTCACTCCAGCTGGAGGCCAGGTTAGCCATTTGAATTTGACAGTGCAAAGTGGCACATTCTAAAGAGAGGTCAGGAAACTTAGGTAATGATACCAAAAGAGGAACGACCAGGCACAGTGCTAGATGCTTTTACATATCTTAAGATATGATTTTTACAACCTGGTGAGGCAGGTATAACTATCCCTGCGAAATTAAAACTCAGAGAAACAAGATAACTTGCCCAAGTCACAGTAGTTAAGTTGCAATTTGAACCCTAGTCTCTGGGACTCACAAACTCCTCCCTTTGGCCTGGGCCGCCTTCATCACAGCCCGCGACCACCATAAACCAGAGAAGCCAGAGCATAAGGGAAGTAAGCCCAAATTATAAACATATAATTTGAAGAGATGCTTATCACTTGCCACGATTTCTGCAACCTCAGGGCAGGTTACACACATTCTGCTACTCTGGACTTCCACAATCCAATGAAGCATCTTTAGAAGAGAAAGGGAAGCAGGCAGTAAGCCCTCAGGGGAACCAGCACGGGGCACTCCAGGGCCACAAGGAAATCTGGGCTGCAGGTTCTGTGAGGTGTTACCCACTGCCCTCTGCTGGCAACTGGAAAGAACAAGTGTTGGAAAGAGGACCAAAGATTTCATTTCAGGTTGAAATGTCAAGAGACGATAACCACGAATTTTTAAAAACCTTTTATTAGAGAAAAATTCAAACTCCTAAAAGAATAGTATAATAGGTCCCCATGTATCTTCATCCAGCTTCAACAATGTATCAACTCATGGCCAATCTGTGTCATCTACCCCTTACCCACTGCCCTCCACCAAGTTTTATTTTGAAGCAAATCTCAGACATCCTGTCATTTCATGTGTAAATATTTTAGTACGTATTCCTAAAAGAAAATGAACTTTTTAAAAAACCTATAATGCATTATCACACTAAAAAAAAATCATCAATCAATCTAAGAATTCCTTATAGCACCGGAGGCCAAAAATAAAAAAAAACAAAGCATCCAGCCTCATCCAAAGATTATGGCAAGGAGCTGCAATCACACAAAACACAGATTAATAGCTTGAACCACCCAAGCAAACAAAAGCACCCCATCTTCAGCCTTGCCAGGGAAACCCAGCAAGAGCATAGATTAAATAAAATATCGTAATTGGAAATGCAAAGCTACACACCAGAGTGGTAGAAAAACCTTCAGCTTAGTAGATTTGGCACATGTGCTACTAAATCTTTGTTGAATCTTTCCAAAGATTCAGGAGGGCAACGCTGTGTCCTTGGGGCCAAATGCTTGGCTGTGTATCCAGGCAGCTGGGTGAGAGATGGGAAGAGGTATGACCGCGCCAGCTCTCTGGCATCTCAACCCAGGGATCAGGATCAGGCTGAAAGATCACTCCCTTCTCTGGGTTTCCTCTGTGCCATTTCTCCCCCAGGAACCGTGAATTTCTATTTACACGCCTGTCTCCCCTTCTGGATTATGAACCCCTTGAAGGCAGGATGGTATCATGCTTGCTTTGTATCCAGTGTGGCTAGCACGAGAGATGCTCAGTAGACGCTTACCTAAAGAAAGACTGAACCAGTGAAGTCCATCATTTAAAAATATCAAGTGTTGGAAAGAATGGAGAGAAACCATAACTCTCGTTTACTGCTAGTGGACTATAAATTGACATAACCACTTTGAGGCCATTTGGCAACATCCAAAGATATGCTCAAATGCTTAAGCCCATAAAACAAGAACAGGATGTTTTAAAATTCAAAAAAGAAAAAGGACTATTCAGAGAACAAAAAGAGAAAACAAAAAAGCTCCTGGAAATTAAAAATATAATAGCAGAAATAAAACCTCAATAGAAGGCTTGGAAGCTAAAGTGAAAATCTCCCAGAAAGCAAAGCAGAAGGCCAAAGAGAAGGAAAACAGGGATGAAAGAAAGAAAACCAAAGGACTATCCTAGGAGGTCCGAGGTCTGAATAAAAGGAGTTTCAGAAAGAGAAGAGAGAAAACAGATGAGAGGAAAGTAAAGAAAGAATAAGAGAGTTTTCTTATATTCTTATATTCCGAGTTTCCAAGCTGAAAGGGCAATGAGTGCCCAGCGTTAGATAAAGACAGACTCACAGCAAAGCCCATCACCGAGAAATGTCAGAGCCCTGGGGGAATGAAGACCTAACAGGCTTCTGGAAAGAACACACACAAAGGATGAGGAATCTGGATGCCTTTGGACTTGGATTGCAACCCTGGAAGGAAGATGATCGAAGCAGTGATATCAAAATTCTAAAGGAACATTATTTCTCATCTACATCCAGCCTAAGCCTCAATTATGTGTGAGGGTAGATTAGAGATATTTTTAGACATACGTGGTCCCAAATTTGACTCCCATGCACCTTTCCTCAGGAAATCACTAGATGGTGTGCTTCACCAAAATGAGCGTGCACCACGAAGTACAAGACACGAGATACAGGAAACGAGACCCCTCACATGAGACGGTGAAGACAGTCTCCGTAGGCAAAGACAGTTTCACAGGGAAGGAAAAGTCTGTTATGTGGCTCACCTATGAACCACATTAACACAGTCATACAATGTCAGCTCTGAAGATGGACTTCAGCAGAGCTCCCCACAACTACATTAAGAGGACAGAGGGATGGCAGGGGGAGCGTGTGTGGTGAGGTGGACGGAAGAGCTGAATTCTAATCTGCCAGAGTGAGAAGTCAAGAGATGATGCCCAAAGCTGACAAGGAGAGAGGCAACAGCCTAAGACTATCATTTAGAGAGTTGGCAGAGAAAACAAAAATAACTAAGAGATCTGGCAGCGGTTGTCTCTGAAGAGGGGAAATGAGGGGAAGAGCAAGGCACTGCTGTTTTGCAATGATATGCACATGTAACTTTCATAAATAAAAAACGTGAGGGAGAAAACCCGTACACAAGGAGTTATTCAGAAAACTGAGAGGGGCAGTAAAGCCTTCGAACAGTCCATCACTTGGTTTGACTTTTCAGACAACCAGATTACAGCACCATTCTGCCGTCTGTATGTTATTGCCATGCCCTAGTCTATGACCATCAAAATTCATCATTTCCCAAGGACTTGCAGAATACAGACAAAGCTTTACATCTAACCCGGAGTGCTGAGGCCACCCAGTCCAGCAGGCGCACTGAGCACAAACTTCCTGAAGTGCTTACCAGCAGTGAAGATGCCCTTGGTGCTCTGTCTCATGCTAGAGGGTCTCACGATTGCCGAAAGGCCTGTGAAGAAAAACCAAACAGGTTCCGAGACAGCCAGAGGTTGGTCATAGTCACACTTTTAAAATCTGAAATCTATTCTTCCCAGTTATCCAATAAAACCAACAAATCTAACTCTGTCCTGGTGTCACAGAGTGACTCTGAAAACGGTATCAGGATTGAAGGTCACGAAACAGGAGCTGCCAGCTGCATCACCAAACAGCTGTGTGAGCACAGACAAATGACTGACCTCCTCTGGGCCTGGGCCTCCTCACCTTAAAACAAGTGGGTGGGTTAGGTGACCCTCAAAGGTCATGTTATGACTTTAAATTTGCTTAAGGCTGCTGGTTCTCAATTCCAAGATGTGAAAAGATAAACAAATGTTTCTGCATGGAAGAAAAACTTTAATTCTGAAAACACATACAGAGGACTCCTAAGTGACGAGCAACAGTACAATCCTCCATTCGCTCAGAAAGGCGGCAGACATCACACAGTGACCAGAATCACGTTAAAGTAAAAAACAAACCAACAATATGTCTCCACATTTCTCTTCAGCCTGGGTACCTGCTGACCTCCGACAACCTGGCGCAGGTCCTGAGAGTGCATGTGGAGTCTGCCTACTGCAGATGATGTTCAACACCATCACTGTGAATGGCCTCTAGCACAGCGGCTTGCACCCCGGAGGAGCGCAGTAAATATTTACTCAATAAAACAGCAGAATGTACTCATCTGAGGGAGGAAGTCGTTTTCAATTTCATCATCATTTCTTTACTGACTGACCTTGTAAATTACCTTTAACAGCTCAAAGGGAAGTGGGTCTCTGAAGATGAGGTTCAGATTTTTTGGTAAATATTAGGCAGGCCTTGGGGATAATATGTGGAACACAGGCCATGTCACAGGGAACCTGCTGAATACACCATGAGACACATCGAATGGGAGTCGGCTGACAAAAGCTGTGTTCTTGATGTTTAAGAGCACTAAAAATGTCACCGGTCTCCTTCCTTCTTAGACCACCATGAAGAACACAGACGTGTTCTTCTCTGAAATACCTTCTAGAAATTATGCTTTGGGAACCAAAAGAAACATTGTTTCACCCTTCGACAGTGATTTAGGGCCCAGGAATCTGAAAACAGAAGTACTTTCACCACCCCACTTCAAACAAGTGAAAGTTTATATTTGGAAAAATCCCAGATTGTTACTGCTTTTTCTTCTTAGAGGCCATCTATCTCCCAAGCTCACTGGGCAAGAAAGAATAAGGAATACATTTCAGTCAAAGAAAGTCTGCTTTTAGCCACAGCCAGCACTTCTTCAACGCCAGAGTCACAAACATACCTAGACGCACCACCTCTCCACAGTCAGGATCATGAGCAACTTTTAATAAAGTTTCTTCCACGTCTCTGTTTTTTCCAGGAGGGTCCATAATATGATTTATTTGTCGCTGCAAGGATTTGGGCAACGTCATTAGCTGAGTGAATTGTCCTTCTGGGCTTTTATCTATCTGGAAAAAAAAAAAAAGATGACGTCTATGGAAAATGCTTTGAATTCTATAAATATTCAAAGACACGAGTTCTTTTTAAAATCATACAAATATAGATGAACTCACACCTAGACTAGGCAGCACGCTAAGGAGACTCTCTCTAAAATTGAATGTGTATGTGTTCAGGATTCTAAGCCCCTTCAAAAAAGCCAATTCTTTTTCTGTAATATTCTACTTCTATGTAAGAAAAGAATAGAAGCCGCCTTCAAGGATTAATTTCTGACTCAGTTTTAAAATTTCTATTTGTTTTAAATCCAGCAGTTAAAGAAAGTGAGGCTGCAGCCCCAGCAAACCCAGGCACACAAATGATCCCTCCCATTTTAAACACGGGGACACTGAGTAACACAGCTAGGATCATACAGCCAACAAGAGAGCGTGGGATCTAAATTTGTGTCTCCTGCCTTTAGGGCTTTTTAGATACCATGCTCTGTGTCATAAACTGTAGGATTAAATTGATGACAAAGACTCCTATTCACTTTCAATCCCTTAGCACATAGTAGGTACTCAAAAAACATTGGTTGAATAAAGGAATGAACAACTGCATCAGTAAAACTTAGTTATTATTTCTTAAATAGGAGTAAGTTATACCAGTGGTTTCTGTTCTCAATGTATTTTAAAATACATCAAGTTGAAAGATAAACACAGAAATTAAACTTACATGAAACTATGCATCAGACTTTACTTAGAAACATTTGAATCAAAAGTTAGCCCCAGGCTGAGGCCACACCTAGCTTCCCTACCTCCCAGTTTATTACACTTTACCTTATGGAACTAAATTTTTGTAAAATCACGTACACATTGACTGCCTGCCAAGTTGAGAACCAGTAACACTGCCCTCAACAGCTCATCACATTATTTTCCAAGTAAGAATCTATCTTGTATTCTTTTAACAAATGTTTAGGTTTTAACTTTAACTAAGAGAACAGTAAGAAAAAAAATTAGACAAACGAGGGGCCGGCCCCGTGGCCCCGTGGTTACATTCGGGCGCTCTGCTTCAGCGGCCCAGGGTTTCGCCAGTTCAGATCCTGGGCGCGGACATGGCACCACTCAGTCAGGCCATGCTGAGGCGGTGTCCCACATAGCAGAACCAGAAGGACCTACAACTAGAATATACAACTATGTACGTGGGGACTTTGGGGAGAAGACAAAAAAAAAAAAAGATTGGCAACAGATGTTAGCTCAGGTGCCAATCTTTATGAAAATTAGACAAACGAATGTATTAAATTTTAGATTCAGATTTTCTAGATATGACCAACTTTATTAATAACTAGAATTCACTCATTCTACCTCTTTTTTTCATTCAACAAATATTTACTGAGATACATGCCAATGTCTGGATTTTCTAGTTTTATGTATAAAATCTATGCAAAGAAGAAGAAAATGCTTTTATTTAGTGGCTCCAGAATGGTGAAAGGTCTTTTTAACCTAAATATTTCATATTTATCATTAAGATGGTTCTAAATTCACCAGATTGGGCCTCTATTTAGCTTTGGCTAGATAAACGACAAGAAATGTGGATATTTCTGTAAAATTTGCTGGAAATGACATTTATGGACTCATATTTTGGGGCCAAGTATTGAGATTAGTCAAAAGGACCTTCTATTTCTGTAAGGTTTTACCTATGAAACTTCCAGGATGCCAAATTGGCGTGAGGAATTAGAAAATAGCATTTGCCACTGCTTTCTCTTAGGAAAAGAATACACTGGAATTTTTTCTTGAAAGCATGTGTTTAAACACAAAATATTAGGCAACATGTTCAAATAAACTGCTAAAATCCTAATGATCTTACTCTTTAATTCTCATTAAAACATGAAAGTGAAAGCACTCAGTTAAATCATGAGAGTCAAATAGCAATTTAAAAACAGATATGGAAAAGACCACATATTATATGATTCCTTTTATTTGAAGTGTCCAGAATACGCAATCCATAGAGGCAGAAAGTAGATTAGTGGTTGCCTGGAGGAGGGAAAGCTAGGGACTGCTAAAGGGTATGGGGTTTCTTTGGAGTGAGGGAAATGTTCTAAAATTAGACTGTGGTGATTGTTGCACAACTCTGTGAGTTTACTAAAAACCACTGAATTTATGACGTGTGAATTACATCTCAATAAAGCTGATGTTTTAAAAGAGCAGATATGGTCATATGATAGTGGATGCTGTGCTGCATCACTCAGAACCTGGCATCAGGGCCAAGGTACTCATTCCACCAGCTGCTAGGAAGGTTGGCTGAACCCTCTCTCAGAGTCCTTTTCAGAACCGTCCTCAGCAAAAGGGAGCTGCCCATATCCAATGACTGGAAAATGCAGGAATACAAAGGCCTGGCCTCTTTGCCCCCAGTTGGGACAATTAGGAAGGGCTGACTATTTCCACAGAGCCACCACAGGATACGATGAGGTCTCTGTTTCAAATATGCCCAATCCCATCTTTCACAATTGGTACCAGGAGTGGTCCTAGAAAGCACACTCTGAGATGGCAGTTTGGAGCTGTCGTAGTGTGGAAGGCCAAGTGGAAGCCTCTGAAGCTGCCATTCTTATCCCCCGGCCAAAAGAGAACTTAAAAAATAAAAACACATCATGGGAGGAATGGCAGAGACTAGTGCCACTTGTAGACCAAAAGGATGCAGGGGTGTGATGTTTAATTTTATGTGTCATCTTAGCTAGGCTATAGTGCCCAGCTTCTTGGTCAAACGTCAGCCTAGACGTTACTGTAAAGGTATTTTTTTCAGATGTAATTAAGATTTAAGTCAGTAGACTTTGAATAAAGCAGATTACCCTCTATAATGTAGGTGGGCCTCATCCAATCAGTTGAAGGCCTTAAGAAAAAAAACTAAACTCTCCTGAGGAAGATGGTAGATTGCCCTCGGACTCAAGACTACAGCGTACTCTTCCCTGGGTCCCTAGCCGGCCAGCTTGCCCTGCAAATTTCAAACTTGCCAGCCCCCATAATCATGTGGGCTCATTCCTTAAAATAAATCTCTCTATACATATCTTATTGATTCTGTTTCTCTGGAGAACCTTGAATAATAAAAGAACTGATGGTCCTCATCATATCTTCGTTAAGTCTTACCCTCATAAAACCCAAATGGATTCTGGCAGATTAGATTAGAGTAGACGACCACAAACTCAACCGAGTAGACACCCCAACTGCGTCTGCTGTGCCTGCAGGTGTGGTTAAATCTGCCAGCACAGATCCACAGAACTGTAGGTGCCTTGACAGGGCCAAAGACCTGGCGAATACACCCTTTTCCACTCTGTTAGGAAGGAGGATCAGAAGGACCTCATGTTCATACAAGACAGACAACAGTACACCTTATGGTCTGCCTCAGGGCTATGTTAACCCTCCCATCCACTGCCATAAGGTATTCAAAGGAAACCCGTCTCTTTGGACATTCTGCGTAATCTCATGTTGTTCCACTGCATCAACGATAGGCTGCTACAGTCCCCGGGTGAGCAATAAGGGGCAAGTGTGTGGGAGGCCTTGGTGGACATATACACTCCAGAGGGTAGAAGATGAACTGTATGAAGTTTCAGGAATCCACCAGATGAGTGAAGATTTCAGGGTTCAAGTGGTCTGGAGCATCCTGGGATATCCTCTCCAAAGTAAAGATCAACTTATTGCGTCTTGCACCTCTCACCACTAAGGAAAAAGCACAATGTCTGACGAGCTTCTTCAGGGTCTGTAGGCAGTACATTCCACACTTGGGAATAGTGCTCAGACCATTTTTTTTTTATTTTTTTATTTTTTTTATTTATTAATGTTATGATAGATTACAACCTTGTGAGATTTCAGTTGTACATTTTTGTTAGTCATGTTGTGGGTACACCACTTCCCCCTCTGTGCCCTCCCCCCACCCCCCCTTTTCCCTGGTAACCACCAATCAGATCTCCTTATCAATATGCTAATTTCCACCTATGAGTGGAGTCATATAGAGTTCGTCTTTCTCTGACTGGCTTATTTCGCTTAACACAATACCCTCGAGGTCCATCCACGTTGTTGTGAATGGGCCGATTTTGTCTTTTCTTATGGCTGAGTAGTATTCCATTGTGTATATATACCACATCTTCTTTATCCAATCATCAGTTTCTGGGCATGTAGGCTGGTTCCACGTCTTGGCTATTGTAAATAATGCTGCGATGAACATAGGGGTGCAACGGACTCTTGAGATTTCTGATATCAGGTTCTTAGGATAGATACCCAGTAATGGGATGGCTGGGTCATAGGGTATTTCTATTTTTAACTTTTTGAGAAATCTCCATACTGTTTTCCATAGTGGCTGTATCAGTTTGCATTCCCACCAACAGTGTATGAGGGTTCCTTTTTCTCCACAACCTCTCCAACATTTGTCGCTCTTGGTTTTGGATGTTTTTGCCAATCTAACGGGGGTAAGGTGATATCTTAGTGTAGTTTTGATTTGCATTTCCCTGATGATTAGCGATGATGAACATCTTTTCATGTGTCTATTGGCCATATTCATATCTTCTTTTGAGAAATGTCTGTTCATGTCCTCTGCCCATTTTTGATCGGGTTGTTTGTTTTTTTGTTGTTAAGCAGTGTGAGTTCTTTGTATATTATGGAGATTAACCCTTTGTCGGATAAGTGGCTTGTAAATATTTTTTCCCAATTAGTGAGCTGTTTTTTTGTTTCAATCCTGTTTTCCCTTGCCTTGAAGAAGCTCTTTAGTCTGATGAAGTCCCATTTGTTTATTCTTTCTATTGTTTCCCTCAACTGAGGAGTTACAGTGTCCGAAAAGATTCTTTTGAAACTGATGTCCAAGAGTGTACTGCCTATATTCTCTTCCAAAAGACTTATTGTCTCAGGCCTAATCTTTAGGTCTTTGATCCATTTTGAGTTTATTTTGGTGTGTGGTGAAAAAGAATGGTCAATTTTCAATCTTTTGCATGTGGCTGTCCAGTTTTCCCAGCACCATTTGTTGAAGAGACTTTCTTTTCTCCATTGTAGGCCCTCTGCTCCTTTGTCAAAGATTAGCTGGCCATAGATGTGTGGTTTTATCTCTGGGCTTTCAATTCTGTTCCATTGATCTGTGGACCTGTTTTTGTACCAGTACCATGCTGTTTTGATCACTGTAGCTTTGTAGTATGTTTTGAAATCGGGGATTGTGATTCCGCCGGGTTTGTTTTTCCTGCTCAGGATTGCTTTAGCAATTCGCGGTCTTTTGTTGCCCCATATGAATTTTAGGATTGTTTGTTCAATTTCTGTGAAGAATGTTCTTGGGATTCTGATTGGGATAGCATTGAATCTGTATATTGCTTTAGGTAGTATGGACATTTTAACTATGTTTATTCTTCCAATCCATGTGCAAGGAATGTCTTTCCATCTCTTTATGTCATCGTCAATTTCTTTCAAGAAAGTCTTGTAGTTTTCATTGTATAGATCCTTCACTTCCTTGGTTAAGTTTATCCCAAGGTATTTTATTCTTTTCGTTGCGATTGTGAATGGGATTGAGTTCTTGAGTTCTTTTTCTGTTAGTTCATTGTTAGTGTATAGAAATGCTACTGATTTATGCACGTTAATTTTATACCCTGCTGCTTTGCTGTAGTTGTTGATTATTTCTAATAGTTTTTCTGTGGATTCTTTGGGGTTTTCTATATATAAGATCATGTCGTCTGCAAACAACGCAAGTTTTACTTCTTCGTTACCTATTTGGATTCCTTTATTTCTTTTTCCTGCCGAATTGCTGGGGCCAGCACCTCCAGTACTATGTTGAATAGGAGTGGTGAAAGTGGGCACCCTTGTCTTGTTCCTGTCCTCAGAGGGATGGCTTTCAGTTTTTGTCCATTGAGTATGATGTTGGCTGTGGGTCTATCATATATGGCCTTTATTATGTTGAGGTACTTTCCTTCTATACCCATTTTACTGAGGGTTTTTATCATAAATGGGTGTTGGATCTTGTCGAATGCTTTCTCTGCATCTATTGAGATGATCAAGTGGTTTTTGTTTTTCATTTTGTTGATGTAGTGTATCACGTTGATTGACTTGTGGATGTTGAACCATCCCTGTGTCCCTGGTATAAATCCCACTTGATCATGGTGTATAATCTTTTTGATGTATTGCTGTATTAGGTTTGCCAAAATTTTGTTGAGGATTTTTGCATCTATGTTCATCAGTGATATCGGCCTGTAGTTCTCCTTCTTTGTGTTGTCCTTGTCAGGTTTGGGGATCAGAGTGATGTTGGCTTCACAGAATGTGTTAGGGAGTTCTCCATCTTTCTCAATTTTCTGGAACAGTTTGAGGAGAATAGGTATTAAGTCTTCTTTGAATGTTTGGTAGAATTCTCCAGAGAAGCCGTCTGGTAATGGACTCTTATTTTTGGGGAGGTTTTTGATTACCGTTTCTATTTCCTTACTTGTGATTGGCCTATTCAGATTCTCCATTTCTTCCTGATTCAGTTTGGGGAGATTGTAGGAGTCTAGGAATTTGTCCATTTCTTCCAGGTTGTTCAATTTGTTGGCATATAGTTTTTCATAGTATTCTCTTATGATCTCTTGTATTTCATTGGTATCTGTTGTGATTTCTCCTCTGTCATTCCTAATTTTATTAATTTGCGATTTCTCTCTTCTTTTCTTGGTGAGTCTGGCTAGGGGTTTGTCAATTTTGTTAATTCTTTCGAAGAACCAACTCTTTGTTTCATTGATCCTTTCTATTGTCTTTTTTGTTTCAATATCGTTTATTTCTGCTCTTATTTTTATTATTTCCCTCCTTCTACTGACTCTGGGCTTTGTTTGTTCTTCTTTTTCTAGTTCTGTTAGGTGTCGTTTGAGGTTGCTTATGTGAGCTTTTTCTTGTTTAGTGAGGTGAGCCTGTATTGCGATGAATTTCCCTCTTAGGACTTCTTTTGCTGCATCCCAAATGGTTTGGTATGTCGTGTTCTCATTTTCATTAGTCTCCAGATAAAATTTGATTTCTTCTTTAATTTCTTGAATGATCCATTGTTTGTTGACAAGCGTGTTGTTTAGTCTCCACATTTTTGCACCTTTCTCTGCTTTTTTCTTGTAGTTGATTTCTAGTTTAATAGCATTGTGATCAGAAAAGATGCTTGATATTATTTCAACTCTCTTGTATTTATTGATGTTTGCTTTGGTTCCCAAAATATGGTCAATCCTTGAGAATGTTCCATGTGCACTTGAGAAGAATGTGTAACCTGCTGTTTTTGGATGAAGTGTTCTATATATATCTATTAAGTCCATCTGGTCTAATTTTTCATTTAATTCTATTATTTCCTTGTTGATTTTCTGTCTGGATGTTCTGTCCATTGGTGTTAATGGTGTGTTGAGGTCCCCTACTATTATTGTATTGTTGTTGATGTCTTTTAGTTCTATTAAGAGTTGCTTTACAAATTTTGGTGCTCCTGTGTTGGGTGCGTATATATTTATAAGTGTTATGTCTTCTTGGTGGAGAGTCCCTTTTATCATTATATACTGTCCCTCTTTATCTTTCTTTATCTGTTTTGCTTTGAAATCTACCTTGTCTGATATTAGTATAGCGACACCTGCTTTCTTTTGTTCATTATTAGCTTGGAGTATTGTTCTCCATCCCTTCACTCTGAGTCTGTGTTTGTCTTTGGGGCTGAGGTGTGTTTCCTGGAGGCAGCATATTGTTGGATCTTGTTCTTTGATCCATCCTGCCACTCTGTGTCTTTTGATTGGGGAGTTCAATCCATTTACATTTAGAGTGATTATTGAGATGTGGGGGCCTACCACTACTATTTTGTGTCTTGTTTTCCAGTTTTCTTCAGTTTCCTTTGTTTCTCGTCCCACAGTTTAATCTGTTCTGATGTAGAGCTGCTACTCTCTGTTGTTGTCCTTCTACTTATCTCCTCTGCTCTTGGTTTTGTAGCCCCTTTCCTTTTTTGGATTTTTCAGGAATGAGGGTTTTCCTGAGGATTTCCTGAAGAGGAGGTTTTGTGGCAATGAACTCCCTTAATTTTTGTTTATCTGGGAAAGTTTTTATTTCTCCATCGTATTTGAAGGATATTTTCGCTGGGTAGAGAATTCTCGGCTGTAGATTTTTGTCCTTCAGATTTTTGAATATATCATTCCACTCTCTTCTAGCCTGTAAAGTTTCTGCTGAGAAATCTGCTGATAGCCTGATGGGGGTTCCTTTGTAGGTTAGTTTCTTTTGCCTGGCTGTCCTTAGTATTTTCTCCTTGTCGTTGACTTTTGCTAGCTTCACTACTATATGCCGTGCAGTTGGTCTTCTTGCATTGATAAAGTTTGGAGATCTATTGGCTTCTGTCACCTGAAGATCCATCTTTCTCACCAGATTTGGGAACTTCTCAGCCATTATTTCTTTGAATAGGCTTTCTGCCCCTTTCTCCTTTCTTCTCCCTCTGGTATACCTATAATCCTTACGTTGCATCTCCTAATTGTGTCTGATAATTCTTGGAGAGTTTCTTCATTTCTTTTTAGTCTTGCTTCTCTCTCCTCCTCTGCCTGCAGCAATTCTATATTGCCATCTTCCAAATTGCTAATTCTTTCCTCCATATTATCGGCCCTACTGTTCAGAGCATCTAGATTTTTCTTAATCTCCTCTATTGTGTTCTTCATTTCCAATATTTCTGTTTGGTTCTTCTTTATCGTATCAAACTCTTTTGTGACATAGCTCCTGAACTCGTTGAGTTGTCGGTCAGAATTCTCTCTTAACTCATTGAGAATTTTAATGATGGCTGTTTTGAAGTCATCATCATTTAGGTTATATATCTCATTTTCTTTGGGATTGTTTTCTGTGTATTTGTTACTTTCTTTCTGTTCTGGAGATTTAATGTATTTTTTCATATTGCTTGATGTTGTTGATTTGTGCCTCCGCATGGAGATAGAGTTTAGTTGCTCCTTTCACTTGTTTCAGCTGCTGCGGTGGGGGAGCAGCTGTTTATACTGCACCAACCAGGAACCCTGTCCGCAGTTGCTAACTGGGCCTGGGCCCCTCCTCGTAGCCACAGTGGCCCTTTGGATTCCCTCCTCTGCCGTGGGGGCCGTCACAGGGGGGCTTCAGGCTGCTGGTGCCTACTGTTGCAGCCCACCTAGATGTGCTCTCTCCTTAGGGTCTGCAACGGTGTTATGGGCTTTTCCAGTGGCCAGGGGTGGGATCACTTATATTTGTCGCTCCGTTGCTGTCGGCACCCACAAAATCTCACTTGTCCTCTATGGGTCGCAGGAGAGCTATTGGCATCTTCTACAGTCTGTGGTTAGTTCACCTAGCTATGCTGCTTTTGCCCTGGGGTCTTCCAGCCTTGTGGCTGGCGGCTGGGTGCCTTCTACTGGTGCTGTGCAGAGGCTTTCCCTAAGGCTGCTGTGAGCCTGTAGGGTTTCCCCCTAGGCTACGAAGCTGGGACTCTGGAACTCACCCCAGCCCCAGTCCTCTCCGAGATCTCCGGCTATCCCTAGTCCCACGGGGCGGGCAACGGCAGCTGGGGGTCGCCCCGCCCTCTGGGATTCTCTCCGGGCCTCTCCCGGAACCGTGAATGCTGGGTGTGGCCCCTCTGCTAATGGCAGACAGAGAGCTTTGTCTGCTGCCCGGGCAGAACTCTGAGGCTTCCCCTCCGGGTCGCAGAGCTGGCCTTTGAAACTTCCCCCAGCCCCAGTCCTCTCCGAGATCTCCGGCAATCCCTAGTCCCACGGGGCGGGCAACGGCAGCTGGGGGTCGCCCCACCCTCTGGGATTCTCTCCGGGCCTCTCCCGGAGCCGTGAATGCTGGGCGTGGCCCCTCTGCTAATGGGAGACAGAGAGTCTTGTCTGCTGCCCGGGTGGAACTCCGGCGCTTCCCCTCCGGGTCGCAGAGCCGGCCTTTGAAACTTCCCCCAGCCCCGGTCCTCAGACCATTTTTCAAGTGATATAAAGCGATGCCAGGTTTGTGAGGGGCTCAGCGCAGAAAAGAGCTCTGTAACAGATCCAGGCAGTAGTGTAAGCAGTCCTGACACTTAGGTCACGTAACTGTGTAAACTTCATGGCACTAACGGCATCCTCAGTGTAGAAAGAAGCCATGGGAAACTCCCAGCAGGAGAATTACACTGTAGACTGCTGAGATTCTGGAGCAAGGCCACGCCATCTGCTGTAAAGAACCAGATACCAACTGAAATCAGCTCCTAGATACTAGACCCTGGTAGACATGGACCTTTTAACCATGGGACATCAAATGACCATGAATCAAGAACTGTCCATCATGAGCTGGGATCTGGAAGATTCACCAAGTCATAAGGTCAGGCAGGCTCAATAGCAATCTACTGTAAGATGGAAGAGGGACACCAACACTGGACATGAGCAAGGCCAGTGGGCACAAGTAAGGTGCACAAGCAGGAAACCTAGACCCCCATAATATGCACTACGTGCTGAGACACCAGTGCATTCTGTTCTACTTCTCCATTGGCTCATGTACATGGCTACATGCAGGAGGATAAAGGACAAGCTTACTTCATGGATGATTTGGCTTGGTATGTACAAGCTGAAAATGATGCCTTCTAGCCTCTCTCAGGGATAGCTCTGAAAGACACTGATGAGGGGAAATCCTCCCAATGGGTATGCTTCAAGTGGTACACCTGGTCATTCACTTCACATGGAAATAGCGGCCCAAGGTAAGAATATAGAACGACTCATGGGGAGTGGAGAATGGTTCACTGGTTGGTTAGGGCCTGAAGAAACAAAGATTGGAAGACTGAAGACAAAGAATTTGGGGGAAGAGGCATGTGGATGGATCTACGGGAGGGGGCACAAAGTGTGACAATCTTTGTATGCTGATGTCCATCAGAGAGCATCCATCACAGAGGAAGCAACAACAACCAAAAGAGCAATTCAGCCAGTTGATTCAACAACGCATCCTAGTGCTGGCACAAGGGCTCATAAAAGAAGTAGCCATGGTGGCAGGGACAGAGGTCCTATCTAGGTCCAATATCATGGACATCTACTCACCAAGGCTAACTTAGCTACTGCTGTTGCTGAAAGTCTATCTTGACAGCAACAGAGGCCAATGCTGAGATCCTAATAAAAGGACCATCTCGAGACTAACCAGCCACTTGGACTACACTGGACCCCTTCCACCTGGGAAGGGGCAGCAATTCATCTTGAATGGAAGTGACAACATATTCTGAGCATGGGTTTGCCTTTTCTGCCCGCAGGACCTAGCCAGTACCATTGTACAGGGCTTACAGAATGTTTGATTCACTGACATGGTTGGATCATGGAACATCACTTATGGGGCCCACTTTAGAGCAAAGGAGGTGCAGAGGTGCAGCAACGGACACAGGAGCATGGCTCCACTGTTCATACCACATACTGCACCAAAGTTGCCAGCCTGGTAAAGCAGTAGTTCTCAAAGGGGGGAAATTTTTGGCCCCCACCACAAAGAATTATCCAGCCTAAAATGTCAGTAGTGCCACTGTTGAAAAACTCTATGATAGAGCAATGAAGAACAGCTGAGGCACCAGCTTGGCGATGACACCCTGTGAGAATAGGGGGGCATTATGTCCTAAATTAATGACTGTTATACAGTACTATGTTCCCAATTGGTAGAACACGTGGATCTGGGAACCAAGGGGTGCAAGGAGAACGGCCCTTGCTTACCGTCATTCCCAGTGACCCACTTGGGAAATCTGTGCCTCCCATCTCCACAACTTTAGGACTGTGAGTCTAGAGGTCCTAGTTCCCAGAGGAGGAATGCTTCTCCTACAAGCATCCTATTAAACTTCAAGCTATGACTGCCACCCAATCACTTTAGAATCCCATGCCAAAAGTCTAGCAGACAAAGAAATGAGTCACCATGTTGGCAGAAGTGATTGACCTTGATCATCAGGAGGGGGGGCTGCTGATACATCTCTTAGTACACCTTGCCCACTTTTGATGGTAAATGGAAAGTACAGTAGCCACAGCCTGAGACAGACATGGTGAGCAGGGTCTTAGAGTCCTTAGCAATGTTGACCTGGGCCACCTCAACTAGATCAGCAGAAGTGCTAGACGAGGGTGAGGGGAATTTAGGATGGGTAGCAGACGAGGGAGAAGATAACCAGTTGCAGCCTCAAGACCAGATGCAGTGCTGGGAACTGTAGCTTAGCCCACAAATTTTATTCTTGTAAGTTTCCCCAGAGTAAGAAATCAATTAGAACCTAGATCGTGCAGGCTTTTGCAGGCCATAGTGAGGAATGTGGAAAAGTTCATCTCCATAGTTAATGGAAATTCCCAGTCCTTTTCCCTTGCTCAGTTTCTAGAAAGTTGGCAGGTAGGCACGTTACCCTGCCCCATCCTCTAGCTAGGGGGTAAATGATGTCTCTCAGGAGAAATTCTACAGACACTGACACTGGGGTCTTTCAATAAAACAGCTAGGTCCTTGCCCCATAACCCTATAGTGAAGGCCACCAGATGACAAGCCCTATCCATCACAAAGGACTTCCAGCCTGCGTTTTTAAAAAGTGCCTTGCTCTTTAAAAACAAGCCACAAAGGACATCCAAATATTTGAGCAAAGCCTCTAACATAACAGATGAAAGTGAATCAACAGAAAAAAGGAACTAAGAGAAACAGAGACAATGTAGAGAGCAAGAAAAAAATTTCAAAAATTATAATAAAGATCATTAAAGAGATGAAAGATAATACACTCATAAAACAAGAATAGGATGCTATAAAAAAGAAGAAGCAGAGGAAATTAAAAATTCAATACAAGTGTTAGAAGATCAATTTGAAAAATTCTCCTGGAAAGCAGAACAGAAAAAAACAAAGAAACAGGAAAGAGAAAAAAAATAAAGATAAAATCAATCAAACCAGGAGGTCCAATAACCAACTAACAGGAATTCCAGAAAGGACCACCAAAGAAAATGGATATGAAGAAATTATTACAGAAATAATAAAATAAAATTTCCCTGAGTTCAGGCTCCTGAATTTCCAGACTGAAAAGGCTCCTGAAATGCCAGAATAATAAATGAAAAGCAGAGACAAAGACAAAGGCAAATCATCATGAAATTTAAGGACAATGGAAAAAAAGAGACGATCCTAAATACATCAGAGATAAAAAGGTCACATCCAGGGGGCAAGGAATCTGACTGTCGTTGGACTTTTTAATGCAACACTAGAAGCCGTGACTTAGCAACTCAGAGGGAAAATTATCTCCAACCCAGAACGTGATATCCAGCCCGAACTAGCAAGCAGTATGAGGGCAGAATTTTCAGACTGACATGGTCTCAAAAAATTTACCTCCTTACAACCTATGCTAGGAAGGTACTACAAGGCATGTACCTCATCAAAATTAAAGTGTAAACCATGAGAGAGGGAAAAATCCAGAAACTCAAAAACTAGCAAAGGAGAAAGGCAAAGAAACTCTCAGGGTGATAATGAAAGGAAGTTCCAGGAGAAGAGCCGTGCAGCATCCTGGAAAACCACCAGGCGGAAAGGAACAGGGGACAGAGGGCTCCAGGAAGAAGGTCCCCAAGAAAAACAAGAAACAGAAAACATTTGATGTGTTTGTCTACAATGGGAGAAATTTTACAGTTTTCTAAGAACATTTGAGGATGAATTAGTTATAGGTACGCAGACAACTAAGCAAGTGAAAAAATTAAACAATTATTAACTCCAAGAAAAACAAAGTTGTACAGGAATTTCATGGTAGTATATCTCAGCAAGGAAAAAAAGTAAGTTGTCGTAATAAAGCAAATACTGATTATTAACTCAACCAAAAATTATGAAATAACATGGAGCAAGAGGCGGTGAGGTGGGAGGGGAAGAGTGTACGTGTGTGTCCATGAGTGTGTATGTTGATGGGGGTGGCACAAGAGAGTAAAAAATCCTCATCTTCCATAGAAAGGTGACAAAAATAAAGTATAAAATCAGAAAAAATCAGTAACTAACAGTCAAATCATATCACAGTCACACATTGCTTAATGATGGGGATATGTCCTGAGAAATGTGTCATCAGGTGATTTCGTCGTTATGCCAACATCACAGAGTGCACTTACACAAACCTAGATGGTACAGCCCACTACACACCTAGGCTACCTGGTACTGATCTTATGGGACCACTGCTGTACATGTGGTCCATCACTGACCGAAACGTCGTTATGTAGCACATAGCTGCATTTAGAAACATCGAGGTAAATATCAGAAGAATCAGCCAATGAGATGAAAGCAGGTCCTCTGGGAAGTAGCACTGAGATCTAAGAAGGTGCACAGCAGGGAACTCTACTTTTTGTTATAAATATTAAGGTAACTTTTATTTTTTAAACCACGTGAATGCATTATTTTGAGAAAAAGCAAAAATTAAAAACAAAATACCTCCACCTGAAGCAAACATGGCAAAAATCTGTTAAACTGAGTGGTGGCTATTTTGGGCATTCACGGGCTTGTCTATTCTTATGTTTAAAATAATTTATATTATTTATTTATTTATTTTATTTTACTTTTTATTTAATTTGTTTTTAATTTCTATTTTTTAAAGTTCCCTTTCAGTTCTAGAAATTCCAGTAATTTGTTATTCAGTTTAACTTAAGTTGCCCCTAGTACGTGGAAGAGGAAGAGCATAAAAAAGTAAAATACAGTGTTCTTTATGTTAAAGATTAAGAAAACTGGTTTCTATAGTGTAAAAAAATCTTAAATCTGAATTATTTTTCTCAAAAGAAAGGTTCCTTGATTTTTATTTTCAAATATTTAACATTATTTTTAAAAATTTTTATTTATTCATTCTTTTTTGAGGAAGATTAGCCCTGAGTTAACATCTACCACCAATTCTCCTCTTTTTGTTGAGGAAGACTGGCCCTGAGCTAACGGCTGTGCCCATCTTCCTCTACTTTATATGTAGGACGCCTGCCACAGCATGGCGTGCCAAGCAGTGCATAGGTCTGCACCCGGGATCTGAACTGGTGAACTCCAGGCCGCCAAAGTGGAACACTTGAGCTTAACCTCTGTGCCACCGGGCCGACCCCTAATACTATTATTTTTTAAAATACCTTGAAAGAAAGTTTTATTTGAAATAGCAAAAGACACGACAAACATACAAGTCGGGAAAAAACAAGCTTCAGAATAATACGTGTGAGTCCATTTATGTAAAACAAAACCAAACAAAAAAGACTAAACTGTTTCATACATGTGTATATGAATAAGTATATGCAAAAGTGCATGCAAAAAGACCTGGAAAAATATACGCCACACTGTCAATAAGGTTACCTCTGGGGAGGTAAATGGGATTGGGGATGGAAAGAAGGTAATCTGAGAGTTTATTTTCACTTGTTTCTGATTGGTAATTAATACGCATAGTAAGACTTTCAAATGGCAAAAGATATACATGGTGAAGACAAGTCCCTCTCCCTGTCAGCCCCTGGTTCCCTTCTCCAAGGGCAGGCTCCTATTACTCGTTTCTTGTGTTACCTTTTAGCATTATTCCAAATACACAGAAGAATATGTTTACGTACAAGCCTAACTTTTTAGACTATAAATATGACCACACTAGTCCCACTGCTCTACCTCTGCTTTTTCCCTTAAAATAGGTCTTGCCGTAGAAACAAGATGCATTTCATTTTTCACACACAGTTTACCTCCAGTCTGCCTTGCTGGATTTTGTACACCACCTGGGGATTCTCCTGCAGTATGCTGCCATAGAGCTCACGAAAGTGGGCCATGTTGGGCTTCACAATATGCAACACTTTTGCCTTATCCTCTCCAACCACCATCCGAAAGTCGCCTGGTTAAAACAAACGGGAAAACAAATTTTCCATTGAGAATCCACATTCTGTCCCATGAACTGGTTCTGCACTAGTCCAACCTGGCAGGATTCTTCACTCAAAACAGTTGCTTTGGGGCTGGCCCAGTGGTGCAGCGGTTAAGTGCACACGTTTCGCTTCGGCAGCCCGGGGTTCACCGGTTTGGATTCCGGGTGCGGACATGGCACCGCTTGGCAAGCCACGCTATGGTAGGCATCCCACATATGAAGTAGAGGAAAATGGGCACAGATGTTAGCTCAGAGCCAATCTTCCTCAGCAAAAAGAGGAGGATTGGCAGCAGATGTTAGCTCATGGCTGATCTTCCTCAAAAAAAAACCCCCAAAAAACAGTTGCTTTGCCTCCTTAAAACCATGAAGACATGACCCAAGGAACACAGGCAACTGGTTGGGGGAAGAGAAAGCCTCTCAAATTACAAAGCCTTTTATGCCCATTAAAATAGCATTACCTATGTACAAAAGGTAATCCTAGTAGAGAAGCTAACTTGTGTTTGTCTTCCCAATGCAGAAGCTTCTGCATTCATAAACTTCCATCTTGTGAACAAAACTCTGCCTGTGACCAACCACTTTAGGCGTGTCCTTGCGGCTGCTTACTCAGCTCAGCCCTGCCTGCTGTGCTTGCAGGAGGGCTTTGGAGGTGCTTTATGAATATAAACAACCTTACTATATTTGATAAGCGCAAGAGCAGTGAGTGTTAAGTCCTAGGAAGGAGAGGTTTACATAAGAAGAGGTTTACATTTAAGATGAACTTGAAGGCAGATATAATGTTAAAAATTGCAAGAGGTGAGAAATGAGGAACTTTGAATAGAGCTGCAAAATAAATAATTCTGAAGGACAGAGAGCAACTTTTGAAACAAATTTAAGGTGCCTGCCCTGCCTATGACATTGACAATCATCAGCAAGATCTGGGAGAAAAAGAGTGGTAAACCAAGAAAACCAGAGTGAATGCCTATTGTGCTAATGTTAATTCAGAAGAGGCTGGAGCCAAGGGAGGACCTCCCAGGGAGAGCCTGGGGATAGCAACGTGGCCTGGCCGGAACCTTTGTGGGACAGACAGGAAGCTGTCCAGGGGAGCAGTGAGGTGGCAAGTGTTGGCGGAGAGATACCCCAGCTGCTGAGGAATGTCCGGGGTCGAGGTGACGATACAATGTATCCTCCAAACTAGGTCACTTTTGAGGGTGAAGGGGGCTCCATGAATAATCACGCCAGGACGAGTACAAACTGGACAAAGCAGGACACACGGTTACCCTTGCCGATTTTTCTTCTCTGAAGAAGGGAAGGCATCACTGAGATGATTACCTGGCACAACAGATTTTCCTAGAGCAAACTGTTGGCTTGTTCTAGAAAAATAAGATACTCACAAGTATGTACTTGAATAAGGAATAAAATATGCTGGGTTTCTAAGCTTCAAAGGACCAACTTACACACAATTTGGTGAAAAGCAGCTGGGGACAGCAAGCTTCAAAAAAACAGACTTAGAAACAACTCCTGGACCCTGACCTTTGTGGCATGAGGTCTAACTGCTCAGGCAGCGAGCAGAAGCAAGCTCTGGTCATAACAGCTGCTCGAATATGGGTTGACAAACTAATGGCAAGCAATAGGATACTGGAGTATATGACGAAGCCATTTGGTGTAAACCTCATTCAGCCTGACCTTGTTTCTTCCAAAAGGGCCTAAAGTGGCCGGTGAGCATACACCCTCTATCTGCTTTAAGCATTTGCTAAGTCCCAAAGACAAGAACAAATGGCCTTAAGATAAAGATGCAACTTCCCCCACAATGGCATTTCCTTAAGGATAAGCATCTCTCCCTAGGCTAGGAACTGATTGCTGCGCCCACCCTGTGACCACCCAGCTTGAGACAGCAGCCCTGCTACCTGCTGTGTGAATCACTGTGCTGTGCTGGCTAGGCAATCTTGTGACTGTTGTAAAAGGGACATTCCTATTATATGTGATGCATGCTCTTTGTTCCAGGATGGTATATAAGCACTCTCTACACCCCACTTCTTTGGTGCCCTTCCTTCCTTGGGGAAGGCAGGCCCTGGGCTAAGCCAGTCCTCAGATGTGGCTCATGATAAACTCACCCCCATTTTGATTTACAAATTGGTTATGGATTATTTTCGTCAATAGGATGAACTTATTTTTTCATTCTTATTTTAAAGGGAAAGAGAGTTCCACAGTTAAACTCTGGGACGACTGCTAGTGAGGGTGTAGAGAAACTGGTCCTTTCACATAATGCTGTTGACATCATTAACTGCTAAAATCCTTCTGGAAAGTGGGGAATGAAGAAACCTCATGTCTGGAGAGAAGCCCAAAGAAATAAACCCAAAGAGAGGTTAAGAGGAAACGTTCACTGGTGTCTGGTAAGTGCCAGGCGCCGTCCCAAGTGCTTTGTGCTATCACCTCATTCTGTCCACACAGCCATCCTCTCAAGTACATGCCATCCTATCCCCATTTAGCATCAAGGCAACAAAGACACAGACATGAAGTAACCTGCCTAAGACTTCCCAGGAAGTAAGCGAATACGCTACACACACACAACTAACCACTGAAGCACGATTTCTAATACTGAAATACTGCAAGCAACCCAACAAAAGGGGAACGGATAAGCTAGGACAGTATACCCATAACCTACCACAGAACAGTGTGTAACCATTAAAAATTACAGTGGGGCCGGCTCTGTGGCCAAGTGGTTAAGTTCACACACTCTGCTTCGGTGGCCAGGGGTTGGCCAGTTCGGATCCTGGCCAGGGACCTACACACCACTCATCAAGCCATGCTGTGGCAGCATCCTACACAGAAGAACTAGAATGACCTACAACTAAGATATACAACTATGTACCGGGCTTTGGGGAGCAAAAAAAAAAGAGGAAGACTGACAGATGTTAGCTCAGGGTCAACATTCCTCACCAAGAAGCATACTTAAAAGAAAGAAATGGAAATGGGTGCTAATATGATCCCATTTTAGAAAAAAAAATTACAGTAATCACACACAGCAAGATGGAAAATGATCATATAACAACATACAGTTAAGAAACCAGGATACAAAAGTACAAGAAAACAACTTTGTAAAAAAACAGGAAAAACAAGACAAAGGGACTATATAAAAATAGGTATTTTTGCTCTAATAAGATACACATTTATTGTGGCCTTTTTTATGCGTATGCTTTACACTTACTATCTCATTCAGTGCGGGCAAAGCCTCATAAAGGAGGTCCTAATTATTCCCAATTTTGCAGATGAGGAGATGAAGTGCAAAGTAACCTGTCCACGGTCCAGCCATCCTCTCAGAATCAGAGAAGTGACATCTTAGGTGACTAGTTTTCCTCTGTCATTTCCCTCACTTCCGTAATGGTGGCATATTACTTCTAGCATTTTTAAATAAATTCACAGGATGCACAGACATGATGTCTTGGCAAATGTGAGTGGAAAGGCAGCTGGGTTACCCTTCAGTTGTGTAAGTCCTTATATTTTTATTTAGAGCCTATAAATGGATTCCATGAATCCCTGAAGGGATGAAATGTCATCAAACTTGGAATCGAACCTTGCCGGCTCTGAAGTGAAAGATCAATTTGCAGCACTGTGGAGTTCTAAATATTTGGGTCATTTCCCCTCTTTCTATATGTTCAACAAACAAAAAGTTCTTATATTTTAGATGGTAACTTTCCGAGAGAGGGACGGTATTTTAATGTAAAAGCAAACGAATCCAAATCCTCTCCAAAAGAACACGCTATGATTGAAGGGCCTGGAAAATACTATGGACTCTGAGAACAAGGACGGGCTTATTCACCTCTGCATCCCCAGCCCCTTGTGTACTGCCTGGCACATGGAAGACACGTCAATAAATGCCTGCGGAATTGAATTTCTCCAACCGCTCTGCAGCAGAACCACTGTGGCCACAGGGAATAGCAAAGCAAATGGGCTTATTACCCGCTTCTTCAGAACAAAATGAATAAAACTGTAGGCACAGCATGAACCAGCAACTGATCATAAGAATGAATTTTTCCTACCTCCAGAGATATATTTGCAACAAAACACAGGGATTGAGAAAAGCAACAGTGACTTTTACTTTATACCTCGACTGATGGGTTTAACTCTTGACTGCTCAAGGCAGAGAACTGCCAGTCTAACACAATGGGGAACCAAAAGGGTAATCGCTGTTGACTTTGAAAACAGACAAACTCAAAGGCTTGGAGACCATCTGTAGCTGTCCTGCTCTGTGATTCCGGCATGCCGCCAGTGGTCGGGGGCCTCACTATGAACACACGGATGTGAGGGACGAGCAGTCAGTGGAAAGGCTTTCAAGTCTGGCAGCGTCCAACGGTGCCTGGAGTCAAGTCACTTACCTTCCTGAGTCAATTTCCTTCTCTGTAAAATGGCTTAACAATCATACTAACCTCACAAGGTTGCTTTTAGATAGAGATTAGTTAAAGTATTAGAGGATGCTTTGTAAACTGTAAAGTGGAAATTATTGTTGTTATGATGTGTATTTGGGATGGGCAAAAGATGGAGAGTGCAGGAAGCCCTGAGACTTTGAAGATGATGACTGGCTCACTCTTTTCCTCTTTTGTTTTTTTTTTTAAAGATTTTATTTTCCTTCTTCTCCCCAAAGCCCCCCAGTACATAGTTGTATATTTTTAGTTGTGGGTCCTAGTTGTGGCGTGTGGAATGTCGTCTCAGCGTGGCCTGATGAGCGGTGCCATGTCCACGCCCAGGATACGAACCAGCAAAACCCTGGGCTGCCAAAGCAGAGTGTGCGAACTTAACCCCTCAGCCACAGGGCGGCCCCACCCTCTTAAACTAACTGAAATAGTGCTGCCATCTCAGTCCAATAAATATTTGGGTAGCTACTATGTTCTAGGAGCTGTACTAGACAGTGGAGAAACAAAGATATAGGCCCTACCTCAGGCAGCAAGTGACATGAAAACAGATCATTTCAGTGCACGTTCCAGAAGTGGGTATTTCTTATGTGGTAACGTTTAAGAACAGTAGGGCAAACTGGATGTTGATATGGCAAAATAATATTCATTTCTAAGTGTTTTTTTGAGAGATAACTCACATACCATAAAATTCACCCATGAAAAGTATATTCAGTGTTTTTTAGCTTATTTATAGGGTTATGTAACCATCTAATTTGAGAACATTTAAGCCTCCCTAAAAGAAACCCTGTACCTATTAGCATTCACTTCCCATCTCCCCCAACCTCTCTACCACCAGCTCGAGGCAAAGAGTAATCCACTTTCTGTCTATAGATTTGCCTATTCTGGACATTTTATATACATGGAATTGTACAATAAATGGTCTTTTATGACTTAGCATAATGTTTTCAAAGTTCATCACATTGTACCAGTACTTCATTCCTATTTATGGCTAAACAAAATTCCATTGTATGGATGCACCACATTTTATTTATCTACTCCTTTGATGGACATTTGGGTTGTTTCCACTTTTTGGCTATTTATTATGAATAATGCTGATATGAACGTTTGCTTACGAGTTCTCACATGGACACACATTCTCCTTTCTCTTGGGTAGATCCTAGGAGTAGAACTGCTGGGTCAAATGGTAACTCCATGTTTAATATTTTGAGGAACTGCCAGCCTGTTTTCCAAAGTGGCTGCACCATTTTACATTCACACCAGCAATTTATGATTAAGGCAGTATTTCCAGGGGGCAGTCTAATGTGCCATTCCAAACACATCCTCAAAAGTTATCTCCATGGCTGCAGAAAAGACACCATATCACACTCACCAACATGTGGACGAGAGTGAGATACGAATGAATGGTTGATGCACTTGGTGATACAAATTTGAATCACTTTTTCTTTTCCACACTTTAGAGAACACAAAATGGATGGGTGAAGGGAGGGATGGGTGGAATCAGCTTTACAATCCTGGTTCAGGAAGGAACCAATATCACAATCATTCATCATTCATTTGTAAATAGTTACTGAGCAACTAGTATGTCTCAGGTACCACAGTTAGCATTGGGGTAAAGGGAGCAAAAGAAGACAAAAATTCCTGCCCTCTGCATTCCAGCAGTGGAGCAAAGACCAAAGACACACACACACACACACACACAAACAAACAGTATTCAAACAGCTGAAAGAGCTATAGAGAAAACACAAGCAGAGAAAGATGACAGAGTAGGAGGGTGAGCAACGTTGGTCCCTGGGAGAAGTGTCCCAGGTGAGAACCAGAAATGTCACCTGCCATGACAGACAGACCCTTGGTAGAACAGTGAAGGGTTACGAGCAAGGGTTCTAGGGGCCGGCCCCGTGGCCGAGCGGTGAAGTTCCTGTGCTCTGCTTCGGTGGCCCAGGATTTCGCTGGTTCGAATTCTGGGCGCAGACATGGCACCGCTCATCAGGCCATGCTGAGGAGGCATACCACATGCTACAGCTAGAAGGACCCACAACTAAAAATATACAACTATGTACCTGGGTGCTTTGAGAGGGAAAAAGAAAAATAAAATCTTTGAAAAAAAAAAAAGAGCAAGGGATCTAGAACCAGATGCCTGTGTTCAAATCCTAGCTTGGCACTTACAAGTTACATGACACAGGGTAAGCTACTTAACTTCTCTGGCCTTTGGCATCCTCCAGTGTACAATGGAAGTGCTAACAGTAACTTGTTTATAAGTCTCAGGGATTACTTGAGAAAATACCTGTAAAACACTTAGAACAGTACCTGACACACAGTCAGTGTCCTTAAACGTTAGATGTTATTAATAACATCGCTTTAAAAGTGCTGCATTCTCAGAAATTAACAAGTGACTACTGGGTACAAAGAATTCCAATGAAAACTTCAGCAAAAGCCCAAGCATGCCAAGCATAGAGAAATATGCTTCCAGATTCCTGAAACAGTCAATCCCCAATATGCAGGTCAGCCAATGACACTGCTTGCAAGCTTTCAGATGGTATGACTGTCATGTAATAAATCTTAAGAGTTCTCACTCTAGAGAAAAAGTTTCTTCATTGGCTTCTACCAGGATCCAGAAATGGGGATGTTTACTCACACTTTGGAGTGCTGGCACCCATTTCTAATATTTTTCTCCAAGAATCACTCAACTGGCAACTTCCTCACTGCTTTGTCTTATTCCTAGAAGGAGCTGAGCCTGTGTTCAGACAATCTGGCACTGAAAGAAACCTACTCTCTCCTACAGGAGCGTGTTGGAAGGCGTCCTGCATTCCTTAAGGACTGTAAAGGGCGAAATGAATCAGGCTGTCAAGCTTCAATCCACCTGATCTAAGTAATCCGCTAATTTGACAGGAGTTATTTGTCAACATGTAACAAGTTTTATAACTCTTATAACTGAAAACATAATTCCACTTTGGAGAATATGTTCAAGGGAGTTAGTGGCCCCCTCACCCCCTTCCGCTACCGAAGTCATTTGTCCAAAGAGTTTCACAGCAGTGTCAGAAACAAAATAGTGATAAAGGAAGCCAACCTGAGTGTCCACCAACCACTGAAAGACTGGACAAATAATGGTGTCCCAACCCAAGGAAAACCTAAGCAGCCAACAACAATACACAATACTAGTAAATAGCAACAGCAACCCTTTTCTGAGCACTACCTATCAATGAAGTAGGATGCTGGGGGCTTGGAAGAGTGCTTGGCATGGGAGACCCACGATTCTTTGCTAAATGAATAAAACTTTTCCCTGTTTTTGGTCTCTCTCCCTCCTGCACAGTGCTGGGAAAATTATCTTTCTACAACAACAAATCTTAGACCATCTTGCAATGCTTGAAACCTTCTATGACGCCTAGCTGTGTACAGGTTGTCAACTTCCAATGTCCTTTAACTTTGTATTCAATGCCCTGCTCAACCTGGCCTGGGTCTAACCTCTTCTCCAAAATACCAGAAGCAGAGAAGTTAAATGGTTAAGAGCGTAGGCTAAAATTCCAGCCCTACCATCTACTAACCTACTGGACAAGTGACCTTAGACAGGTAATCTCCCTGGGCCTCAGTTTTCTCATCTGTAAAATGAGCGGTAATAGAGCACTCAAATCAAAGGGGTGTCACAAGGATAACAAAACTACTTATTACATCAAAAGCATTCAGAGTTGTTTCTGGCACACAATAATAAATGCCATTTCCTTCTGCCAAAAGCCATGAACTTCAGTCACCCCAATCTACTCCTTCTTCCTTAAACAAGCCATGCTCTGAATTTCACAAGCCCGGGCCTTTTCTACCCCTGTTGTTTTTAAGTCTATCACTGACTCACTGTGACTGTGTAAGTTCGTTAATGTGAATTTCCTTAGAGCAGAAATTACATCTTAATTCTTTAGAACGTATGGGATGCTGATTCACTTGATAAATGTTAAACCAGGATCATTACCTAAAATTAGTCATTTTAATAGTTTGTATTTACATAAGAAAGTTCAAAGTGACCCTTTAAAGTTCATTTGGTTTTCTTTTTCTGCTTACTTAAATACTGACTTCTAAGAATAACTGAAGGATTGGAAAGCTTTGCTCCTCCCCAATTTTGCAGGCTCTCATTTGCCACCTACTCCTTTCTCACCATCACTCACAACAATAATGCCATAAATCCTGACTCCAGGGCAGTCAAAGTGAGCCTTAAATACTGTATAAAATGTAAGGGGCTATTATTACTACTACTATTACTGCTTGCCTCTGCCAGTGTTTACCGGCAGGAACACGTCCAACAACACCGAGAGAGACTGCTTCCTCTGTCCCAGCCCTCCCCTCCCCCTACCTTTCCAGGGAGAAACGGTGAACTTCACAGGTTAAGGACAACATATTATCTCTCAACTGGAAACAGGTGGAAAATAAATGTCAAAGTTGCAAATGAAAATGAGATTGGTGGACAATTTGAAGTTTGGAATATTCTGAGGGCTTGGGAGGTTTGGGTGCTTTGTGGAAGGATAGAAACCAGTCAGTGCCGATACTGGGTTCTCAGAAGCCTAAGAAAGGCAGGAGGAAAGGCCTGTTTTTCAACACATCACCTGGGGCAAGTCTCATACCTAAGAAAGACAGTTACCTGCAGGGCCTAGATCCTTCCTGGCCTCGCTACTCTAGTCTAGTTCCATCACACTATGGACTAGACAACCATTAATCAGACCGTGCCCTGCCTTAGGAACACCTTCATACATAACGTCTCAATGGGAAAACATGTTCCGAGTTCTAAACAACTGGCTTAGAGAAGGCCTTTTGGAAAACGCCTCAGTCATAAGCTAGGGACTGCACAGAGTTGGAACTGGCTCCCTCTAGGGAGGATCTGCCAAGTATCGTGTCCTAAGTTTTGCAGTAAAAAGAAGCCAACTTCACTGAAATGAGTAATGTAGGATACTTGGCCAAATTCTCAGATCCAAATCTGGGTTAAGCAATAAAAAACATAATGGCAAGAAAACAAGAGGAGACTGGATGACAAATGGGAGAGGCTGGAAGCTGAGAAAGCTGTAGTCAGACACACCGAAGTTTGAAACCAGGCTTGGAGGGAGCAACTCACTTTCCCCTACTGCTCTTTTCCCGACAGCCTGGGGCTGACTCCATATCACTACTGAGATCTCAGCTCAGGTATCTCAGATCCCTCAGAGGGCCTTCCCTGACTGTGCATTGTAAAGACAGCCCTGCCCTCATCCTGATTTATTTTCTTCTCTTTATAGCACTGAAATTACTTTATTGCTTCTTTATTGTCTGTCTCTCCTAAAAGAACATAAACTCCATGAGGAGTTTCACTCGTGTCCTGCCCTCTAAGGTACACCTAGGCCTTGGCACAGTGTGGCACATGGAAGGCACACAATAAATATCTGGTGAATAAATAGGGCTGTTGCGTGAGGATTCAATGATGCAATAAATGATCTATCTATCTACTCACCTACCTACTGATCTGTGTCTGGTACAGTGTTACTACCCAGCAGCCCTTATTAAATGTTATAAAGGAAGCCAAACAGAAGATGACACTGCTATGAGTCAGCAAGCATTCACTGATCAATTTGTATACGCCTCACAGCTCAGGATAAACCAGGAGCACAAAACACAGTGCTTCCAGGAGGCAAAGCAAAACTCCGCTAAAGACTGACAGCAGCCTGAATGCTAACTTAAAGTCTGCAAATAGGTAAAAGCAGTTATGTGAGTGGATAAACTTCTTCAGTCAATGTTCAGAATTTATACAGAACTCCTCGAATCCACCTAACACTATGCTGATGTTGATTACATGGGAAAAAACAGAGGAGTGGCAGTGGGGTGGGAAAGCAGAGAACGGTTTGGCATCTTCTCCCACAAAGTCAATAAAAGGCTCCAGTCCATCAGCATTACATTTCTGTGAAATCTTACCCGTACAGGGATTCAGAAGAAGAGTATACTGCTTTTGCAATATTTTGAGCATAGAGTTCTTTGACTCATATATAAAAATTGAGAAAGAGGTATTTATTTAAGAAAGTGGTTTTCAACCTGTTTTTTAAATAGCAGAGTACCTTCGTGTAAATGAAATTTCACATGGGTCCTTAATACATTAAACAGATCAGCACAGCACTGGCCTGGTTGGAGCAAGGGTGAGGAAGGGTCTCCATCTTCTCAGCATTCCCCTCACCCTTGGAGGGAGCCCCTAACATCTCTGAGGAACACAAATGGTTTAAGGGGAAAGGGAAAGGAAGTCAGTATTTAGACAAGTAAGTAAACGAATGGGAAGAGGGGAAAGCTTTCCTTAACGCGGAGGAAGGGCGCAGCTGGAAGGTCATCGCTTTGCAACCATCACGGCAAGGACTGGTTCAAGCAAGAGTCATCAACGGATGCTCAACCCCAGGAGGGACAGTTTGATAAGAAGCAGCATATTCGCATGATGCTCAAATTTCTCCCCATAGATTGCTCAGAAGGGAGCTTGTGCTTATCAGGGCACAAACATCACTGGTCCGTAGACTTCAAAAATGTGAATGTCATGTAAGACAAAGAAAGGCTGTCTTTGTAAGACAAAGAAAAGCTGAAGAAGCGTTCCAGATTGCAAGATAAAAGAGACATGGTATCTAAATAGAATATATGATCCTTGACTGGACCATGTACTGGAGGGAAACAAATACTATAAAGGACATTACTGGGACAATAATTCGGAATACCGATCATCAATTTGATAAAAGTACTGTTATTGGTGTTAAACTTTCTGAATTTGATACTGTACTGTGGTTATGTAAGAGAATGTCCTTGTTCTTAGGAATCATATACAGAAGAATACGGTCTAACGGGGACATGCTATGTATGACCTACTCTCAAACAGTTGAGAAAGAAATACAGAATACAGCGTATTTACATATCCAGGGAGAGCAGTGGTTCTCAAAGTAGGATCCCTGGAGGATCATCAGCATCATCCAGGAACCTGCTAGAAATGCAAATTTTGGGGCTCCACCCCAGACCTGCTAAATCAGCTGCCTGGGGTGGGCCCAGGCGTCTGTTTTAACAAGGCTCCAGGGGATTCTGATACACACTAACATTTGAAAACCGCTGATACAGAAAGAATGATAAAACAAAGGTGGTAAAATGTTAAAATTAGTAAATCTGGGGAAAGTGTAGAGAAGTATAGGGGAGTTTTCTGTATTATTATGGAAACTTTACTGAAAGTTTGAAATTGTTTCAAAATAAAAATTAACAACAATAAAAAGATTACCCCGGGGTACAGGGTACAGACGTGGAAAGGAAGAGGCCTTGGAGGCAAATCACGGGGCTCTCTGCCGTAACCTACGCAGGAAGTGATGGGATCAGAACCAAGGCTGCTGCAACTCCAGTGTAGGCTGAGGAGGCGGGATGTCTGCACGGCTCTCAAACAGCAGATCTCCTTCTTGCAGAAAATATGGGCATCAAACCTACTAACCTGAATAGGAGAGTCCGGCAATTTCTAGGAAGAGGTCTTCTTCAGAAAAGCTTTCGGGGAGCATGAGGAAAGCAGTGGTCACAGCACTCCTGAGGTTCTTATCGAGGGCTGACCTAAGAGCAACATTCTCATTCATCGCTATGATTTTCACCTGAAAGAACCAGAACATTCAGAAGAAAAATTCCACAAGTGGACTGGTGCTCAAGCTCTGGGCTTACACACGCGCTGGAACTGTCCCAAACTCGAGCCCTGAAGATCCTGGAATACTAGGCCAGCTGATAGGAAATAGTTATTATTCGAATAAGTAATCCCAGAGTCTGTTCTATGCCAAAATCAGAGAAATCGTGACACAGGAAAGAAAACAAAATAAATATTTCTCTTAAATGAGGAAACTCTCCATGAGTTTTGAAAAAAAGAAGTCAGCACAAAAGAATAAATGTCTTTTGAGAAATTTAATATTTTTTTATTTTATAATTTCATTGTTCTTCACTTAATTTTATGATGGACAAAGGCATTTTACTTCTTTTTTTTTTTTTTTTGAGGAAGATTATCCCTGAGCTAACTGCCGCCAATCCTCTTCTTTTTGCTGAGGAAGGCTGGCCTTGAGCTAACATCCATGCCCATCTTCCTCTACTTTATATGTGGGACGCCTACCACAGCACGGCTTGCCAAGCGGTGCCATGTCTGCACCCGGGATCCGAACCAGCAAACCCTGGGCCGCCGAAGCGGAACGTACGCTCTTAACCGCTGTGCCACCAGGCCGGCCCCTACTTCTTTATTTAGAACACATCTCTGTTCTTATCCACACATAACCTGAGCAGTTCATGCTCTATTTAGAACTGATTTTGAACTTGACTAAGGAAAAAGGAAAGAAAATTAGCTACAGCACAAAGAACATAGGTTTTAGGGATAGGTATGGGCTCAAGTCCAGGTATTTACTAGCTGTGTGAATCTGGGCAAATTACTTAACTTCTCTGAACGTAAGTCCTCATCTATAAAATGGAGATAACAGGTGTGCATCAAAGAATTGTTATAAAGATGGAATGAGATAATAAATGTAAAGTGCCTAATGTACAGGTGAATGCCTTAATCAATAAAAAGGATTTTTCTCCTGAATACACAGCAGAAGCTACTGTCTTTGACTTTCCCCAAATCCATTAAAATACAAATTTCTCCAGTCTGCTCTGAGATTCTCAGTTTTAAAGAGTGCACTGTAGTTAAAAGAACGTGTTCAGGTCCCAGCTCCACCTCCTACTAGCTCTGTGACTATGGGCATAATTCCTTATCAGTAAAATGCGGCTCATGACAGAATCAAGCTCATAAGGTTGCCGGGAAAATTAAATGAGATATTGCATATGAACCCTTAGCTGAAGTGAGCTTCCTTGTGTTTCCTGGTGCACAAGGCATGAGTTTCTCTGGCCCAAGGTTCTCTCCCCTTTAGTGAGCATCGGAATCACCTGGAGGGCTTGTTACAACATGTTAATATAGGCCCACCCTCCAGAGTGTCTGATTCAGGGGGCCTGGGTGAGGCCTGAAAATGTACATTTCTTACCAGTTCCCAGGTAATGTTGATGCTGCCGGTGCAGAGACCACATTGTGAGAACCCCTGCTCTAGGGTACAGACTTACAAGCAGAATTGCCAAATTGCTCTCCGGAGTGGTTGTGCCAATTTGCACTCCTGCCATAATCTTTTTAAACCATCATGCTGCTTCTGACTGATTTTCTAAGCAAGGAAAGGGTCTAGAAGACCCTAATAAGGACTCCCATATATCTGAAATGTACCCACCATCTCTAAACCATTTAGTGCTATCACCAAATTTTCCTCTTAGTCTAGAAAATAGAGCTTAAGTTGCCTTTTGTCAAACAGGTATCATTTCTGACAAAATTAAGACGGCACATAAAAGAGACAAATATTGTGAGAAATTCCAAATTAAAATGTTATTAGCAAGGAAAGAGAAAGATGTATATCTCAAAGTAGTTTCTTCTCTTTTTTCTTAATTGTAAAAAGAAATATTATAAAACATAACTATTTTATAAATCAGACTTAAGACCCTAAATTCTATCTTTTATTTTTGTCCCTACTTTTTTTCTAAGGGAATATTTATAACATAAAAAACTCTCATATGGTAAGTCATGCTGATTTACTCAATACTACCACCTCCTCCCTCGTAATTACAAGGGCTTATTAGCTCTTAATTAAGCCTTTCAGCACTTGGGTGAGTTTAGTATTATTGCAATCATCTGCAGAAAGTAAAACCGAAGAGGAGCCCGGTAGCGTGACTTGCCCAAGGTTGCATCATGAGTTGATGGCAAAAATCAGGGTAACACCCTTATACTTGGCAAATCCAGCTCTAAATATTTTGAATTATTCTCACGCATTCAGTTAGGGATCTGTTCTGGTTAACTTTTTTTTTTTTCCTTTTTTCTCCTCAAAGCCCCCCTGTACATAGTTGTATATTCTTCATTGTGGGTCCTTCTAGTTGCGGCATGTGGGACGCTGCCTCAGCTTGGTCTGATGAGCAGTGCCATGTCCGCGCCCAGGATTCGAACCAACGAAACACTGGGCCGCCTGCAGCGGAGCGCGCGAATTTAACCACTCGGCCACGGGGCCAGCCCCCTGTTCTGGTTAACTTTTTATCTTGAAAGATGATTAAAACAAATGGTGAAATCCTAAAGTAACTCCTATGTTTACGCCTTGAATAACTTCTCCAAACCTGTCTTCCATAAAGAATCATGGATCTAGGGGGCAACCTCCTCATCTGACTAACAGGGAAACTGAGGCACCAAGGATTAAAAGATTTCCCCACGAGAAGCAGTGGCTGGACGAGGACAAAGGTCCCTGATTTCTCCAGAGCTCCTTCCACAATCCTGTGAAGCCTCTTTACCTCCAGGTTCTCCTCAACCATTCTTCATCCTCTCTCTTTTTGGTGGCTTTACAGAAACTTAATGAAAACAGAAGCTATTCTGAGATGCTAACAAATCAAAGATGCAAAAAAAGAGTGAGTGCTTGGGAAAATTTTCCTATTTAACGAAATGCCATTTGTTCTCCAAGAAAGTTGTTCTACTTAGGTTGTAAAAAAGCAGTCTGCTATTGAAGGTTAAGAGAGTGAAAATAAAAGCAGCCTCACTCAAAGGGAAACTGTCAATTCAGAAGACTCTGCCACTGTCCTGCTCTGGTTGTCCAGTGTGAGGTGAACCAGGAGCTGGTCTCAGCAACACTGCTATTTGTCGTTCAGAAAGAAAAGCCAGTGAACTCCTGGGACACTGCCAGAGAGGCCTGAGAGAAAAAGAAAGTCCTCAGATTTGTGAATAGCTGTTTGTATCTTACTGGGAATGCCCCGACCTGAACCGCACAGGCAGCATCAGCACGACTGCCAAGGGGAAAATCTTTACTGAGAGGAAGGGGCAACACTCGAGGGGACTTGCAAAAGCCCAACTCGAGAGATTTGTGAGTACCTTTCAAGACACAACAAGAGAAAGTCACTGTGGCTCTCTAACACAGGTCACAGGGAGAGAGAACTCGAATTGCAGAGTGAGGTCACAGTCACAAAGAGCACAGCCCTACCTACTCTTCAAATACTCCACTAACCAATGACACTTCCGCAGACGTTTTCCATCACAAATGACCAAAAGGCTAATCTGTCCAAATGGTGTTGCTCGAGAGCCGAGAAAGAACAAGGAACATTAGAGCTGGATGAAAACTTACTAATTATCTACCTGGTGGACTGTGGGCTCTTCCAGGACACGCAATGTGGTGCTATTTTACTCCTTTGGCATACACAGAGGAGAAACTTTGTTGTCTTTTGAATAAGAAAATGAATGGCACAATCTTTGCATTTCAAAGGCTAGAGGCCCAAGGATTTGCTCACAGCTGGGCAGAGCCAAGACTAAGCAGCCAGGTTTTCCAACTCCCATACAGGGATCTTTTATACCATTGGGACTCTTCTATTCACAAAAGTAAATCAATAAAGCTACAATATAGTGATGGTTGCAAAACTGTGAATATACTGATAACCGTTGAATTGTACACTTTAAATGGTTGAAGTATGGTATGTGAATTATATCTCAATAAAGCAATTATTTAGAAAAGCTATATTACTAGCAAATAGAAAATATATTGCAATGAATGCATTAAAATCTTAACACAGCGGCAAAACACCATTGTATGCCAACATGGATGCTTTAAAAATTCTAGCCAAATTATCTATATGCTAAAATAATATTAAATACAAAAATCAAACTTATGTTAAATAAATTAGGGAAATGACTATTAATATTACTTTATAGTTCTTTTGACTTAAAAAAGGATTGATCACAAGGTTCTATTAAATACTTAAAATTTCATGGTTCTTTACTTGGAAGATGACTCAGAAACTTAAGTCTGCACTAGAAATAAAAAAGGGTTAACTCCTGAACTATGAGGTAAATTAAAGGTAAAGTATGACAGAAATTTAATTTACATTCAACTTTTTCCAGAAATGTCCATCTTTTTAAGCAAGGTAGTCCTTTATATTTCTTTTTGTTTTTTTTCTTTTTTTGTGGGCAAGATTGGCCCTGAGCTAACATCTGTTTGCCAGTCTTCCTCTTTTGTTTCTTTTTTCCCTGCTTGAGGAAGATGGTCCCTGAGCTAATATCCACGCCAATCTTCCTCTACTTTGTATGTGGGACGCCGCCACAGCATGGCTTGATGAGTGGTGTGTGGGTCCAGACCCAGGATCTGAACTGCAAACCCTGGGCTGCCAAAGTGGAATGATCTTAACCACTAAGCCACTGGGCTGGCCCCTCTTTTTCTCTTTTACTAATAAACTTTATTTTTTAGAGCAGTTTAGATCACAGCAAAACTGAATGTAAAGAGAGTTCCCAAATATCTTCTGTATATTCCTTTAAATTGCTAGCGATTGAGAAATTCTATTCTATTTGCAATGTGGAAGATAATTTTAGAGCTCTAGACAATATAATTTAATGTAGCTTCTTTTTTTAAAACACACAAAAACAAAGAATTCACTCATATTATTACAATTCTTTCTTAAGACATTCACCCATTTTTTGGGTCCAAAAGGCTACCGACCCTTTCTTTTCATCAGATTTATTCATTTGATTAATATTTGCTGCCACCTAGAGGTGAAAATAGTTTGTGTAAAGATAGTTATCACTGAGAATTTTCTGGTCAACAGTGATTTCCACTAGAGAGGAAACCAGGGGGCAGGAGTGGGTGGAAGAGTTAATTCATCTCTTTACTATTTTCTATTTCCTTTTTTTTTTTTTTTTTTTACCATACATTATGTTTAACACTTCCAAATGATTTTTTAAGATAGGCTAATTTTCTTGTGCTAGACGGGATCGTCATTGCTGCAACATTTTCTTCTCAACTTAGCTGAGAAACGCAGTGCTGCATGTACGACTACAGCTGCTACTACTTGCCTTGAATTGCTATTTTTATTTTATCAGGATATATGACATTTAGATGAAATCTGAGGTCATTTTCAGAGCTTACATTCTGAGATTTCATGGCGTTTGAGTTTTCTAAAACCAATTTAAAAAAAATTGAAACATTCCAAGTACATAAAGCAGAGTACAGAGAATAACATAACACTTTCACATTCAATATTCATTTTATCTCAAAATAACTGAGCTGGGCTAGGACAGAGAGAAGGGCAAGATCACTTCCTAAGTGTCTATGACGTGCCAGGCATTTATTTTAGATCTGGGCATTTCTCAAATGCCTTTTGAGGTCAATGTCATCAGCCTCATCCACAGATGAGTCGGGAAGATTGAGCCACTGGTTCAGGGTCACAGCAGGTTTGGTCCAGGACCACACCCTAGATCTGTCTGATTCTAAAATACTTGCGTTCTTGCCAGCATTACCATTCTGCTTCCACTTTTCAACACCTTCATGAAGTAGGCAGAGCAAGTATTGTTGTCCCCATTCTACAGATAAACTGCCTGAGGCTCAGGAAGAAAAGTTGCCCAAGTTCATCTAAACAGCCAGTAAGTGCAGGAACAAATATGACCCAAGGCTTCTAATCCCATGTTCATTACTCTTCCCATCAAGCTACATATTTTATAAGTTAAAAAGAAAAAAACTTGGGGAAAAAAATGAGTATTTACAAATTTTCAATTGCATATATTTGCTTGACTATGAGTTTTACTAGTTATCCAGCCTGAAGACGAGACATTCATCGGTATAGATATGAAATTATTTTAGTAAGCCTATTGTTTACGGACTTTTTAAAAAATGTTTTTACTGAATAAAAAATTACCTATAGGGAAGTGCACAAATGTAATGGATTACAGCTTGATACACTTAAAAATATGTATATACTCGTGTAAAGCCCAGATCAAGTGTTTCTGGATGTTTTAATGAGCTATACTATTAAATTTAAACCCAGGTGCAAGGCAAGAGAATCTCAATGGTCCATACATATCAATAAAGAGATTTTTATGACACAACCCAGCGAGCCCAAGCTGTATAAGTCTCTAATTTACTGCCAGAACTGACAAAAGCAGCAGCAGAGCCACTCTCTCGGGAGACACTTGAGAACAACCATGTTCCCTTTTGTGGGGCTGAGACCCTTTGACAGCACAGAGAAAATTTTTCCTTGCTGTGAGATTAGCACTGTGACTAGTTCACATCGTTCTTAAACTGTGAAAAGACACCTGCTCAGATAACAGACTATGTGTCTGCAGAAAAGAGGAAACATGGGGGCCAGCCCAGTGCGGCAGCAGTTAAGTGCCCATGTTCCGCTTCTCAGTGGCCTGGGGTTTACCAGTTTGGATCCCGGGGGCAGGCATGGCACTGCTTGGCAAGCCATGCTGTGCGTCCCACATATAAAGTAGAGGAAGATGGGCACGGATGTTAGCTCAGGGCCAATCTTCCTCAAAAAAAAAAAAAGAAGAAGAAGAAGAAGAAGAAGAAGAAGAAGAAATGTGGTATTTGTAAATACTTGTCAAAAATTCAAGTCCTCTCCCACTTTTTTCTGTTTTGGTTTGTTTTCTGTTTCTATTAAAGCACAGGGAGAAGCCCCCCAAAATGAAGGGAGAAGTTATGAGAGGATCTCACCATCAGCCTGAGGAGGCTAATAAAGGGGATCAGAATCCAGCCCTCTCGGAGTGACCAACTGGTTCCTTCACTTGTTCAACAGGTACTTACTGAAAGCCTACCAGGCACTGTCCCAGGTGCTGCTGGGACACATCAGAGGACAACAGTGCCCCGTGGCACTTAAATTCTAGAAGAAAAGCTGATCTGGGTCCTGCTGACAGAGGCTCCACAGAGGCACTGTCACCTCCTCTGCCATCCTCCCCCAGCCTAAATGGACGGACTCTGAGCCCGATCCATTCAGACAACTGAAAATCCATAGAGAGAGGGCAGGACCAGTAACATCTGAATATTGTTTGCCTGTGATTCTGTAGGAGGTAAATGGAGTCTGAAACTCATTTCTATCTCCTGGAGTTCCATCTCACTGCAGTCACAAAGATCAAAGTAAGGCCGGGTTTAGAGAGGACAGACATCCCTAAACGTGGCAGCCAACAAAACACTCACTCACCGGCTTCTGGAGTCGTCCAGCAACGTATAAGTTATTCCAGTCGAGGAGATCTTCAATCAGAACACTGGTGCTAATAACCCCATATTTGATAAGCTAAAAAAGAAATGGGCATGAGAAAGAGGAAATATCACATTACTGCTTAGGGAAACGCAAAATATAAGGAAATAAATTTCTGACTAGAATAGTACTTTGACTTCTGAAGTCACTCAAAATGCCTACCTTGTAAAAACAGACATCTCCACCAAAACCCTTGGCAGAGGATTAGTTTCCAAGACTGATGTGTCCTCTCAGGTATGCGAGGTGAAGTGACCAATGTTCTAACTTAGGCTCTTGTAACGTTAACAGCAGAATGGCTCTGAGAGGCTATCTAGTACTGGTCCTCGACGGATTGGAAATAAAAAACTTGTCCTTCACCACAGACAGTTTGAGAAGCGATGACACAGTCCATGCTTCTCATTTGAGAAATAAGAAACCTGAGGCTCAGAAAGAATAAATGACATGCCCAAGGTCATTAGTAGCAGAGTCAAAATTAGGTCCCTGGATTTCAGTCTGGGCTTCCAATGTTTGTTTCATCACAAAAGACAAGAAATTTTCTTTAATTAAAAGTTTTCACTGACATCCTTTACAAGATGAATTTCTCTTTCGCTACTATTTGAAACACTTTTATAATTACCAAGAACATTCAAAAATAAAACCTCTTTATCAGTGCTAAACACATGGAATTATGGTCAAGCTCATTTCAGTAGTAATTTGTACAAACTTTCCTGAAAGCAGTTGTTGCAGGTCACAAAATCCAATTTGCTTCAACAAACACCTTCAGACTCACTCCTGAACTTCAGTATCCAAACAGCCTTCTCAGGCTGCAAATATCTAAGAAGTAGCTAAAGAATTTCAATTAAAAAGTACAGTCCCTTTGGTATATAATTATGCCCAAACATTTGGTTACTGGAGCTTGTAATACGGTTTGAAACTACTAATTAGACATAGGCTCAGCATAATATTAATTATGGAGAAAGAACAAAGCTACGTGTTTGGCATGACTAAAGCGGATGTGGAAGGCTGTGCTGTTCCAATGCCCTTCTTCACTCCGCTCTGGCCGCAGTATTGCAGAAAGCCCTTCTTGCTGTAGGCACGTAACAACTGGGACATAATGAAAACACCACCAGCCTGGAAGTTGGAGCCTGTCACAAACCAGCTGCGTGACCTTATGAAAGTCACTTCCTCTGTCTAAACCTTGGTTTCCTCATCTGCAGTTGGAATCGGACTGGACTTAACCAGAAAAGTAAATATATGGCCCAAAGGCTATGCAGACATCACCAATCAATCACAGCACTCAATCCTGCCAAGTTCAGACAGGTCTTCAAAATCTTTCTGAAGTCAGTACTCCACCCTCCTGCCCTTCAAAGTGTGGTCCATTGACCTGTAGCATCCGTATCCCCTGGGAGCTTGTAAAAAAAATGCAGAATGTCAGGCTCCATCCCTGAGAGACTGAATCAGAATCTGCATTTCAACAAGATCCTCAAGTGATCCGTCTGCACATCACAGTTTGACCGCTGTAAGCAATCAGCAGCATGAGCAGAAATGGCACAGCTGGCAGAACCGGTATGTCGTCCCCAGCCCAGCTAATCTCTAGGAGGCGTCTGACTTAGTCCCCCATTGGTCCTCTCAGGCTAGGATTCTGCCTAGTTCTCGAGAGCCCTCTTAGGGATTGGACTCCTTCATCTGAAAGACAGTTTGGCAGGTTCCTGCTGTCAGACAACTCTCTGCTGGCATCTGTGTACTCTACCTGTGCTCCAACAACCCATCATTAAATTGCACCCACCTGCTGGCACCAAGAGCTTCCCACCACCTGGCACCACATGCTCCCAACCACTTGTGATACCCTCTTCACTTCCATCTTCCTCCTGGGAGTGTCTGCCCCTCCGTACAGATAACATTAATCCCCACCCTGATCCTTAATGGGCCTGCCTATTCCTCCCACTGACCAAATCAGTGGTTCTCAAAGTGTGTTTTCCAGACCAGCAGCATCAGCATCATTTAGAAGCTTGTTAGAAATGCAAATCCTCATTGCTAAGAGAGTAAATCTTTTTTTTTCTTTGAGCAGAGAACTGATTTTAAAAGATGTTTCCAGCTTTACTGAGGTATATTTGACAATCAAAAATCATATATATTTAAGGCGTACAACCTGATGAGCTGATATACATGTACATTGTGAGAGTAAATCTGAAAAGTTCTCATCACAGGAAAAAAAAATTTGTGTGTGTGTTACACATGTTACATGGATGTTAACTAAACTTATAGTGATCATCTCTTAATGAATACATATGTCAAATCACTATGTTGTATTCCTAAAACTAATACAATGTCATATGACAATTATTTCTCAATTAAAAAATGCACACCCTTAAACCGCACCCCACACCTACTGAATTAGAAACTCTGGGGGCGGGGTCCAGCAATCTGCACGTCCAACAGGTACTCCAGGGGATTTTTTTTTAAAGATTGGCACCTGTCAGGGCCGGCCGAGTGGTTAAGTTTGCACGCTCCACTTCAGCAGCCCAGGGTTTCGCTGGTTCGGATCCTGGGCGCAGACATGGCACCACTCATCAGGCCGTGTTGAGGTGGCGTCCTAAATACCACAAATAGAAGGACCCACAACTAAAAATATGCAACTATGTACTGGGGGCTTTGGGGAGAAAAATGAAACAAAATCTTAAAAAAAAAAAAGACTGGCACCTGAGCTAACAACAGTTGCCAATCTTCTTTTTCTTTTCCTCCCTGCTTTTTCTTCCCCAAATCCTCCCAGTACATAGTTGTGTATTTTAGTTGTGGGTCCTTCTAGTTGTGGCATGTGGGACGCCACCTCAGCATGGCCTGATGAGCGGTGCCATGTCTGTGCTCAGGATCCAAACCAGCGAAACCCTGGGCCGCCAAAGCAGAGCGCAAGAACTTAACCACTTGGCCACGGGGCTGGCCCCAACTCCAGGGGATTTTAATGCACACTAAAATTTGAGAACCACATGGCCAAAGGCAAAAATAAAGACAGACATGCCTGACCACCTTCTCACACTACAATCACAGTCAAGAGAAGATGAGGACTCCAGCTACTGCTCTGTCCCTGGGTTCAAGACAGCCAGCGGGAGTGTGGACATTTCCTGACTGCCAGAACACACATATTTAGCTGGTATTCTAATAACAAAGGTGAACAGTCGCCCAAGTTAAGACAAAGGCTGGAAGTCACCTACCCTCCCATCACATGTGATCAGCGGATTGTAGTAAACTCCAGCACCATAGTTATTCTGGACAGATGTGATAATCTTGGGTCCAAAAACTTTGAGGAAAGAGTAATGGTTCCAATTTTTCTTCAGGTTCTTTGAATGCCATGCAACAGGGTTGTCTACTGTGAACACAAAGTCCAGCATGGCAGCCTGGGAGGTGAAAAAAGAGAATGATTTTAGTTTTGATTCCTAGAAAGGCACCTAGATAGAGTGGAAAGCTCTGCAATTCTGTGCCTTTAGGATTAATAGGAGACCTGGGGTTGTCATCAGACATTTAAGCACGTCTCTGGAACCAATCTGAGCTTTGTTTTCATCAACACAAATAACAGCAATGCTGACAACATGTATTGTTGTTCCGGCGCTCATCAACACTTTATATATTACATATACAGTAACTCACATTATCTTCAAAACAATCCTGCCAAGTAGGTACTGTTTCTATCCCAATTTTATAGAAAAGGAAACCAAGGCACAGAGTAAGTTCCTTGCCCAAGGACACATAGCTAGTGAGTAGCAGACAAAAGTAGTCTGGTTCCAAATTCTGGGTGCTGCACCACCACGCTACATGCCTTTCAGCCAAATGTAGCCAAAAGGCTCCACTCGTCTTCCAGATCAAATAACACCCTATGGATAAGGTCTATAAAGTATTCTGTAATGGGAAATAAGTTATTTCAACTCTCACTCATTCACCAACCACTCACTGAGCACCTATAATGAGCTCTGATAGGTCCTGGGATAGAAGTAAGGAGCTCAGGGTCTACTGGGGAGAACAGACAAATTATCACTAAGTTGACTAGACAGAGGAATGCAAAATGTACTAACTTCATTCAGAATGAGGTCAGGAGAACAGGAAAGAGAAATTTTCCTATAAAATTACATTTTCCAAGACTCAGATTTATCAGTCTTGAAGAAGGTGCAAGAGTTAAGCAGGCTTGGGGAAAGTAATAGGAAAAGCCTGAGGAAGGGGAGAGAGCCCTGTTAGAGGAGAACGCTCCTGTGGCTATGAGAGCGGGGCAAGTTCTGGGAGCTGCACTTAGTTTGATTATGGCTGGAATAGAACCCAGGCAGGGAGTGGCGAGAGATGGGACCAGAGAGGGAGGTGGTTGCCATGCCAAGAAATTCTCCTGCAGAAAAGCTCATTGGAGGGAGGGGGACTAAGGGTAGGAAAATCACATAGGGTAAGTGCAAGATTCCAGGTGAGAAATGAAAAGAAGATGTTAACTAAGGCACTGAGGGTAGGGACTGATCTGAGAGACTAGGCGTGGAATCTCCAAGATTTGCTAACTTGTAGGGAATGAGAGTGAGAGAAAGGGAAAGAAGGACCTCCTCTTGGAGGGAATTCCAGATCTGCTCAAAGGAAAATCTTCATGGAAAAATGAAGAGGCAGCCATAGCATCAGGAAGCTAAGGCCTGCTCTGAGTTTCCCACAGTGTGATCCACAAACCACTGGTGATACTAAAGATCTGGGGTGGACATGTTTTAAAAAAATTTGTAACTATGTTAATCTATGTTAGAAAAAATAACTAGTCGATAATTTCTTATTACCTATAATCTATAATTTCTCATATGCTGTCAATTTAAAGACCAGTATTACTTAAATACTCCTAAATGTGGGAAACACGAAATCCAAGCATCAGTATAGATGGCCTCACCAGGAAGTCAGCAGGTGAACTTTAATCGGAAGACAGGTTATAGCCAGGTATCCAAATCCAGGAGGTCCTATTGCAATCTGCACATTTTCATTTCCTTAGTTTACCACAGATGCCAACAAACTGTTGTCAGGCTGTGTACGAATTCCAGCAAGTAGAAATCCAGTTGAGAACACGGGTTATACACACACAAAGTCTCTCTATTCAGACTCTTGCTCCTTTTACGTTAACTCAACAAAAGCTCTAAAGCCTTTCCAGAGAAAGTCAATAACAGCCTCATTTAAGTGGAAAATATTTGCCTTCCACTCTTCTGCCATGTCTTGAAACTTGTCTCTACTTTGAAAGCAAACTTTTCCCCCTTTATTAAGAGGGGAAAAAAAATGTGGAATCACAAAGAAAACTGTACCCTCACAGCCGTTGTGCTCAGCCAACTTTGAAGCCTTACAACACCTAGTCCTAAACATACTTTTGTTAAATGGCCTGAGCATGAATAAATATACTAGTCACCCACTAACTTTTGCTGTTAGTTAACTTCACTGCACCTGCCCTGGCCCTACAACCAGCCCGTCAGCTTCCTGAAGTCAGGAGGATCATTCTGTTTCCTCCCACAGCTATCCATGTGACTCTCAAGCTTGGCTGCGCATTTAAATGACCTGCAAAGTATTTCAAATTCCTGAAGCCCAGGCCTCATCCCCGACCAATTAAATCAGAATCCCAGTAGGTAGAAATTTTTAGTTTCCCAGAAAACTCCAATGTTCGGCCACGGCTGAGAACACTGAACTACCACCTGGCAAGTATTTTTCCTTCCTTTCTTTTTCTTGCCTCTGCAGCAGCTTTTCCCCCCGCATCACTGCATCTCCTGCTCTAGACCGGAGTGGACTCCTACTTAAACTTCAAAACTCAGCTAACGCTGTCGTTGCACTAGCAACACTTTCGTACGGTGTGTACTTTACTAGTTGATACGTGCAGTGCGCAGAGAGGACAGGCAGCTCTGGGGCTCTGGAGGGATCGAAGGAAACGGGAGCTCGTGAGGACACGCCAATGCCCGGCGTGGGGCTGGCCGCGGGCCGGGCTCACCTTCTGGTTTGAACTGGGCCCCGCCTGGCGGTACACCCCGGAGCCGTAAGCGAAAGCCAGACTCAGCTCCTCGGGGAAGTGAGACAGGATCTTGCGCAAGGCCACCCCCGAGCTCTGCAGCGCCTGCAGCGCCATGCGGCCGGGGCTCACGGACCGGGAGCCTTGGCGGAGCAGAGCCGGGCAGAGGACAGCGGGCCAGAGATGCCGCGGCAGGCGGTTACACGTGGGGAGAGAGAAGTCGGGGACCAGCCCCAACGGGAGAAGGCTGGGGCCGGGGGCGGGAACCGGAGGGACCGGCAAGGACTGGCGTCGGTGGGCTCGGGCACAGGCTCCCGTGGTGGGGGCGGGGGGGGGGGGGGGGTCGGGCCGGGGGGGGCGGCGGGCACCCGGGGGCGCGGCCCCCGGGCGCCGGGGCGGGGGGGGGGGGGGGGGGGGGGGGCGGGGCTCGTGCCGGCGCAGCAGCCGGCCACCAGGGGCCACGCCCCTCACACGCACACGCGCTTCCAAGGCGCAAGAGAAGGCGCTCGCCGGCGTGGGAGGCGGCAAGGGCCTTGTGGAGACCCCTGGTGGTCGGAGGAGCGCGCTGCAGGCTGGCTGCCTGGAACCTGGCCCTCTGCAACCGTGATTTGGCAAATGGGTGGGGGAGAGTGTCAGCTGACTGCACCGCTTTGGGGCCTTTAGAGGCTTTTTTTGTTCTCGCGTCAACCCACGTTTTAGTAAATGACAATAAAATCTTGCATGTGTACTGAAGATTTTCTAATGAGGTGAAATTCACATAACATTGCACACTTTATGTACAACAGAGTGGCAATTAGTTCATTCACAATGTTGTGCAGCTATCGTCTCTGTCTACCTCCAAAATTGCAAAGATTTGAAGGTTTAGGAAAACACAAATAAAATCAAAATCATTGCCCAATTTCAGCACCCAGAGCTTATCACTGTTAAGATCTGGTTGTGATTTCTTCCCATTAAAGACCTTTTCAAATCCTGTGATGGTCGTGAAAATGTTCCATAAATGGTGAAAGACTGCACAATGTTCTCTGATGTTTGTATTTAATTTTAAGGGTAGGAAAGAGTCTTTGCCCTTTTGTTTGGGGGATTGGTTTCACAAAAGGCGTACTAAATGCAGTTTCTGGAGGAAACTCTTTTTTGCATAGCTGGAGAGCTCCTGGACAGAGGCTCTCAGATACTCTTCCCCGATGTACACCGCCTCTGAAAAATAACAGAAATAGTAATATCTAACATTTGGGTAATGTTGATGCATTTCACATGCATTTTTCATTGAGTCCACCCTACTGCCCCATGGGAGGCGGCGATTGCCTCTATTTACAGATGCAGACGCTATGGTTTAGAGAGAAAAAGCAATGTGCTTAGGATTACATCAACCTGTGGCAAAACTATAGCTAAAACCCAGGTGTGGCTCCCGTCCTACAATTCTCCTCTGTCCTTGAAGGGTATTGAGCAGGACCTGTGGGGCTCAAATGTTAGCCAGGATTGGAGCAGGGAAAGAAGAGGGGAGGAGACCACTTGGAAGCTGTAACCATAGTTTCACATGAACTAAAGACGCCAGGCAGGGATGAGATTAATTCAACTTGAAACATGATTACTATTTGTATCCAAACTCGGCCTGGCGCTGAGGTGAGTGCTCAGGGTTGGAGATGAATAGAACAGGGCTGCTGCCTTGCAGGAGGTCAGGGTCTGTGAAGGAGACAGACAAGTAATGTAGAAGGTAACAGGCAGTCATGAAGCTCTGTACATAGCGCCACACAGAGCCTCTGGTGGGATGGTGCTAATCAGTTCTGGGTGTGTAGGAAGAGACCAGAGGTGGGTTCTCATCGATGGCATCTGAGTCAGACCTTGAAGGATGAGCAGGAGTTTATCAGGCAGAAGATAGACCGGAGAGATTCTACCAAGGAAGAATTGGTAGGACGCCGTGACAATAATAATAGATGACATTTGTTTATTAATTTACTATTCTCAAGCACTTCTTTTTTTGAAGGATTTTATTTTTCCTTTTTCTCCCCAAAGTCCCCTAGTACATAGTGGTGTATTTTAGTTGTGGGTCCTTCTAGTTGTGGCATGTGGGATGCTGCCTCAGCATGGCCTGATCAGCGGTGCCCTGTCCATGCCCAGGATCCGAACTGCGAAACCCCGGGCCCCTGAAGCAGAGCGCATGAACTTAACCCCTCGGTCCCAGGGCCGCCCCTCCAAGCGCTTTCTATACTTATCCATTTTCATCATTCCAAAGACCCTCTGCAGCAGGTTCTCTAAGATTATCATCATTTTTCATGTGAGGAAACAGAGGCCCTAAAAGGAGAAGCAAGCTTCCCAAAGTTACACAGGAGAGTGGTGAAGTCAGGATTTGAACCCAGGGCCCCCAAACTCCATAGGCCAAGCTCTTTACCACCATGCTTTGGTGACTTCTACAACGGGCAGCTTGTGAGGCAAGAGAAGGGGCTGGGAAATCAGCTGGTTCTTGTCCATGAGCGAAGGTTGAGGAGCAGCAGCAGCAGGCAAAAGGACAATCAAGAGACCAGGACAAGGACAGAGGAGGGAGACGCAGTGCGTCGCAGTGTCTCGATGCGAGCACAGTCATTTTGGTCCATTCTGACTAAACGCATCCTTGCCGAGACTGCCAGAATCTGAAATGCACTCTCTGTGGAATTGCACTGAAACCTTTCACCCAAAGACAGTGAATAAACCTCTGCCAGCCGGGTTTCTTTTTCTTTTTCTTTCTTCCCTTGAGGAAATAATTCAACTCTTTGTTTTTTCCCCTCTTTTTGCGAAAGTAATCCATGCTCATAAAAATGTACATTATGAAAATATCTATACCATCCCCCAGAGGGAACCACTGGTAATCTTTGGTACATATTCCTCCAGATATTTTTCTATGACTACATTAACATTGAAAACACTTTCACATTTTTTTTTACCTTTTTTTTTTTTTGAGGAAGATCAGCCCTGAGCTAACGTCTGCCAATCTTCCTCTTTTTTTGCTGAGGAAGACTGGCTCTGAGCTAACATCCGTGCCAATCCTCCTCCACCTTGTATGTGGGACACTTGCTACAGCATGGCTTGCCATGTGGTGCCATGTCCGCACCCAGGATCCGATCTGGTGAACCCTGGGCCACCAAAGTGGAATGTGGGAACTTAACTGCTGCACCACTGGGCTGGCCCCTGAAAACATTTTTAAATTGAATCATGTGATAGATACTATTTTGAAATTTGCTTTTTTTCACTTAACATATCAGAGACACCTTTCCATGTCAGAATATATAGATCTCATTCCATTTATTAGCAGCAAACTTTTCTGAAACATGGATATGCTGTTTAAATATTGTTTAAATATTTTTATCTTGATAGATATAGATTATTTCCATTTTTCATACCTACAAACACTTGCTACGGTGAACATCCTTGTACACAGACCTTTGTGAACATGTGCAAGTATTGCTATAAAGCAGATTCCTGGAAGTGGAATTGCTGGGTCAAAGTGCCAGCCCATTGCTAAGCGTCCTCCCAGAAGATTGCAGCAATTCACACTGCCACCAATAGTCTTCAGCCTTTGGTATAAATAAAGACGCTGCAATGTTTCTCCATTTTTCTCCCTTACAGGCTTTCACACCTAATTATCAGTAATTTTCGTTTTCACAAACACTTGCCTTCTGATAACACAAAACCAGCAGCTGGAAAGTTCCATCACATTCCTGTGTGCATTTTGCCTTTCCCCAGAAAGAGGCAGACGCAGTGTAGCAGAGAACACATTTGTATTCTTCAGCAGAAATCTCCCTGCCCCCAGCAGCTCATCCGCTCCCTTTTAAATTACCATGGCTTGCTAAGTTAGAAGCTATTAAATAGCCCTAGCGTTCTATATAATCGCTTTAGGGTTCTGTTGGAACTCTCATACCAATGGAATAAAAACCTTAGAGAGCTATTTTAAAATATGGATAAATGCCACTTGATTTGAACGAATGTTGGGCCTCATTTTGATGATTTATCCAGCTGTTGGCTTTGTATTCCTTAACAATGACATTGTCAGGCTAGGTTTCACTAGGAGAATGTTCATCTATTGCACTTTTTAAAAATGGAATCTCTGTGGCCTGCCTGGTGCCGTGGTGGTGAAGTTTTCAGGCTCTGCTTTGGCGGCCTGGGGTTTGCGAGTTTGGATCCTGGGCGCAGACCTAGATATGGCTCATCAAGCCATGCTGTGGCAGTGTCCCACATGAAAAGTGGCACAGATGTTAGCTCAGTGACAATCTTCCTCAGCAAAAAGAGGAAGATTGGCAACAGATGTTAGCTTAGGGCCAATCTTCCTCACACAAAAAAAAGGAATCAGTATAACTTTTGTGTCTTGGTTTTTCTTCTGATCAGTGTTTAAGTAAGGAACAGAAAATGTCTGGGGGAAAAAATGCAAGCTCTGTGTTCTTATAACTAACCATATGTTCAATTTATCTGCTGATGGAGGTGAAAGAGGGGAGCTTGATCTCTGTCTCATCAGAGGAGGGTCACCTGTTGCATCTCTCCATTCTCAGCTGATTGATGTGTCATAGCTGGCTCAGACTGAGAGGATCTTTAATACATTTTTAGTCTCTGATCAGGGGCTCTGTGTTAACACTTGGGTTTGAATGTGGACCCCAGGAGTTACTAGCTGTGTGACCCTGGGCAGGACAACTGAAGTTCTCTGTGCCTTGTTTTCCTCATTTGTAGAATGACCACAATAATAATAATATCTGCCTTATAGGATTGTTGGGACGGTAAATGAAATAGTACCCAGAAGAGACAGAGAATGGTGCCTGCCACAGAGTAAGTTCTCAATCGCTGTTCCCCATCTTACTGAATTCTTAAGAGACAAGATACAAGAGGAATTAAGAAGCATAATTATACCGAACACCTTTATGGCATTTGGCATTTAACACAAAGCACTTTTCCACACGTGACTTTACTTAATTCTCAAAAAACATCCTGGGAAATGAGTGGTTATTATTCCAGTTTTACAGATTGATAAACTGAAGCACAGAAAAACGAAGTGATTTGCCTGAAGTCACAGGGCCAACTGCAGCCCCTGCCAGTACGGGTTCCAAGTCTAATCCTTTCCTTCTTGTGCCATAAAAATATCACAAATCTGTTTTCTCGAAGGATTCCTTCACTCATTCATTCTCCCACTGAAATTCCTCATCATTTAGTCCCAGCTCAAATATCCCCTCCTTCTGATCAGCAGTAATTGTTCTGTCCTCTGTGCCCACAAAACCCTTTTCTTGCAGCTCTCCAGCCTTTGTCTAAATATCAGGTGTGTCTATCGAGAACAGTGGTGGTAAAAGGCTCGGGGGCTCTCTGAGGTCGGGGACCACATCTCATGCATCTTTCTACCCTTCAGTGCCTACCCTACCACAGTGCCTGAAACAAAGGTTCTGCAATTGAGAACGTCATAGGCTGGTGACAAAAAATAAACATGCATACAAAGCAAAGCAATCACAGCAAAATACAGACAAGATCTGTACCACAGCTGCAGTCAGACAGCTCTTCGGAGTTTCTGCGAAAGCTTCTTGGCCGGGAATCGGGCTGTGAGGTGACATTTGGGCTAGGTCTTGAAAGATGACCAGGTGTTTACCAGACAAGAAAGAGTAGTGAAAACATTCTAGAGAGAAAGGACAGCCTCTACACAGGGCCTTGCAGTGCTCACTGAGAGGACACTGCTTTCCAGTGGAGTTCTGAAAGATCACAGACTTACAGTGCCAAAGAAACGGACGAATAGCCGTGGCATTTCAGGGAGCAGGGCATGGATCTCATCTGAGAGGCAGTATACACTGTGGTCAAGAATGTGAACTCTGGATCCGGACTGCCTAGTTTGAATCCAGGCTCAGCCATTTGTTGTCTGTGTGTGACCTTGGGCAAGTAGCTCTGTGCCTCAGTTTCCACATGTATAAAATGGGGATAATAATAGTGCTTAAGTCAAAGGGTTGTCACGCCAACTAAACTGGTTAACATACATAAAGTGCTTGGAAAAATACCTGACACGTAGTGAGTACCAGGTATGCATTTGCTATGATTATTATTGTTAATCTACTGTCTTTGACATTCAAGCAAGTGAGCAAGTGCCTACTTTATGTCTTTGGAAAACTTGTCCTGAATTTTGGGATAACCTGAGTGGGCAAAGAACCCAGCCGGAGAAGAAAGGATTAATTAGCATATGCCACGTCTATCTTTAGCCACCAAAGTCCACACTCTGGGTTTGCGGTAGAGCAGCGAGTACCAAAGCGAGTTTAACTGAATTATTACTATTTGGAGTTATATGGGAAAAACAACCTATTGTCAACTAAGTTTGGGAAATCAGATTAAATAAAGGCAAATAGAATTCTTTCTGTGAAATTTCTCAGGGCATTAATATATTAATATGCATTGGGAATCTCCAAGAGAAAAATAGAACATGTGGCGTTTTCCAGTTTTCCAGACTATATTTCCTTCTCTTCTCCCTACCTCTCCCTCTTTCGCTCCCTCCTCCTCTCTCAGTAGCTTTTGGGATTATTGCTCTGTGGCATCAATTTGGGAAACATTGGTGCCAAGCATTCCTCTGCTGTCACAGAATCATTTCAGTGTCCCAAACCAATCAAGACTAATTCATGTCGACCTCTTTTGCCTGAAGGCACCGAAGGATTTCACAACCTAAGAGAGAAATTGAGGTGCTTCCTGAAACATGAATTATCATTATAATTTGTGACTGTAAAAACCCAAGAATATCTGTGCTTTCGATTCTGAGCATATCTTTGTTCAGACCCCAAACTGACAAAACTCTAAGAAGAATCTTGTTTAGAATGACACTGTCTAAATCTCCAGAGTCTGAACGTGTGACCCTTTTGCCTGGCATCTTCCTGCTTTGGGCATCATCTGGGCCTCTTCATGGATGAAGGTGATTGAAGAAGAAATCCTACAGCTTCTGCACAAACACCTCTTTGTTGGTACTTCCATGCCTGTAACACCAAAGCCCTATAAAGAAAGTACTTTTATTATGATGTTATTTTTTCTTTTAATTTTATTTTTAAAATTATCATGACTTTTTGTCTTTTTTGTTAATGTACAGTTCTGTGAATTTTAACACATGTATAGATGCATGTAAATGCCACTACAGTCAGGGTATAGAATACTTCCTTCACCCCCAAAATATCTTTCTGTGTGCTTATTCACCATCTGTCTACCCACTTTGGTAAAATGTCTGTTCAAATCTCTTGCTTATTTTGTTGTTGGGTTGTTTGTTTTCTTGCTGTTCAGTTTTGAGAGTTCTTTATATATTCTGGATATGAGCTGTTTGTCAGATATGTGATTTGTGGACACTTTCTCCTACTCTGTAGTTAATCCTTTCATTCTCTTGATAATGTTTACCACAGAGCAAAATTTTAATTTTCATTGAGTCCAATTTACCAACGGGGATAAATTTTTCTTTTAAGGATCATGCTTTTGGTGTCATGTTTAAGAATTCTTTGCCTAATCCTAGATCACAAACATTTTTCTCCTATACTTTCTTCTTAAAGCTTTATAATTTTAGGCTTTACAATCAGATCTTTGATTCATTTTGGGTTAATTTATGTATAAATTGTGCAGTTTAAGTCAAGGTTCACTTTCTTACATGTGGACGTATAATTTTACCAGGACCAATTGTTGAAAAGACTGTCACTTCTCCATTGAACTGCCTTTGTACTCTTGTGAAAAATGAGTTGGTTATATTCCATGTGGGTGTATTTCTGGACTCTCTTTTCTGTTCCATTGATCTACATGTCTGTTCTTCCTCTAGTACCACATTGTCTTGATTAATGGAGATTTATAAATTGGGTAGTCTTAAAATTGGGTAGTGTGATTCCTTCAATCTTATTCTTTTTCAAAATTGTTTTACATTCTAGTTCCTTTGCCTTTCCCTATATTCTCGAATCAGCTTGTCTATAATTGCAAAAACCTCATTGGATTTCCCTTTTACTGGAATTATGTAAGATCTATAGATCAGTACGGGAAGAATTGACCTCTTTGCTATGTTGGGTCTTCTGATCCATGAACATGGTATGTCAGTCTCTCTGTTTATTCAGGTTTCTTTTGTAGTTTCTTTCTTTCACACTTTATATATTTTCTAACCCTTAGGCAGAAAGCTGGGGATTTGTTTCTCCTGCCCTGCTGCTCACTTCCAATGAGTACACCCACATCTGGGGTCAAGAAAGAGAAAAATAAACAGGTTCACTCACCCCTTTGGGACCACATCTCTTCTGACAAGAGAGGAGGTTTCCCCCTCTCTCAGAGTTTTAGGCTTCTATGAGTCCTTGTTGCCACTGCTGTCACTGCCACTACCACACAATTGCTTGGGGACTAGTGTATAAAAACTGAGAAAAGAAAAAAAAAGAAGAAAAAAACTCAGGCAAAATCCCTCACATTCTCTGAGCATCAGGACACCCTTATTCTGCTCCTAGAGCCACAACTGGAGGACTTTTCTCTGCCCACATGGATGTCCACTTCCTGGTTGGGGCTGTGTTGAGTCCAAGTTGGAAGACACTGGAGTAAAAAAAAAAAGTGATAAACTCTCATTTAGTTTAGTAGTACTTTGATTCTAGTCTCCTTTCTTAATTTGACTGCTAGTAGTTACTTTCCGGAGACCTCAAACATCTGCTCCAGGCATCGTGTCTAGGTTTTATCGTTGCATTCAGTGGGTGACAGAGGGTAGAGTATGCTTACTCATCTTACCCAGAGCAAAAGCTTCTCTGATATTATTAAGATGGTGAAACATAAGCCCTGAGAGATTAAGGAAGCATCTTTAAAGTTACACAGAAAGTGTTGAAGCCAGGATTTGAAACCACATCTGTATTATTTCAATCTATAAAAACAGTCTGCATGTTACATTTTTTAAAATCCAGGTTTATTGAGATATAGTTCAATTACAGTAAAAGTCACCTTTTCTTTTAGCATACTGTTCAATGAATTTTGACAAATGTTTAGTTGTGTAACACCACTACAATCAATATATAGGATATTTCCGTCACTCCAAAAATTTCCACCATGCTCCTTTCTAGTTAATCTCCTACCTGTATCCCCAGCTCTTGGCAACCACTGATATGATTTCTGTCTCTACAATTTTTCCTTTTTAAGAATGCAGTATAATGCTAGGAATCATATAGAATTTAGGCTTTTGTCTCTGGCTTCTTTCATTTGGGATTAATGCTTTTGAGATTAATCCATATTGCATGTGTGAGTATTTTATTCCTTTTCATTGCTGAGCAGTATTCTGTTGTATGGCTATACCACAGTTTGTTTATCCATTCACCTGCTGATGGAATTTGGATTGGATTGTTTCCAGTTTTGGAAAATTATGAATAAAGTCTACATTCTTGATCACTAAACTGTGTCCTAGAAAAATGACATAATTAGATTTAAAAGGAACTTTCAAGATGGCCTGGCTTAATTGACTCCAGTGATCTTAATGACAGTTTCCATTTATTTACTAGGTGTGGACCCTGTGCTAGGGATTTTACATACATTATCTTATTTAATGTAATTTTCCCAATGTTTCTGTGTTTACAATGTTTAGATGACTTCCCAACATTCTTACAACTAAGGACTCATTTTTACCAGTTTCTTGTGATGTATTCATTCAACAAATGTTTCATGTATTTGTGTATGCCAAGCACTGGCTGGACTCTGGGGCTATAGCAGGGGAAAGGAGAGACATGGCCTCTACATTCTTAAAGTTTACAATCTCCTGTAGCTCATACTCACTGGACTCTACCTTTTGAAATAACTTCTATCACACAACCTGCATTTGTTAAGTGTAACCCCATTCATTCACCTGTAGAGCCCCCGGAGTACAAGTAAGGTCCCAGGACTGGCAAACAAAGTATCTCTGTTCCCATCGTTATGCTTTGAGAGGTATATCCATTTGGCTACTTTCTGCTACACATAACAGGTCTGAATTCAAAGTAGCTTAAAATAAATTCAGAGGTAAAGTAGACTTCAGGTGTTAGAACAGGGCTATGACTCCATTTTTCTACTCTTCTCTATGTTCTAGCCTCCTCTAGCTTGGCTTCTTGGTCTCAAGATGGTTGCCAGCGTCAGCTGAAGCAGCTTGCTTCCTCACTCCAAGTCCAATAGGATACTCTCCAGCCTCCTTATTCCCTTCAGCCTGATTGGGTCACATGTCCTCCCCTGGACCAATAACAGTTGACAAGAGAATGATGTGCACTGATTGGCTTGAGCCTGGGTACCTAAACCAATCTCAGGCAATGCAGACTGTCTCAGTCTAATAGATGGTTTCTAGAGCCAATGGTGGTATCAGCTTCCACACTCCTGGGGGAGGATTAAATCCCTTGGACAGACACAAGATCTGCTACTAAGGATCTGGCAATTAGACTTCTGAGTATACTCCCAAAGGAAATGAAAACAGGATATCAAAGAGATATATGCAGTCCCATGTTTTTGCAGCATTATTCACAACAGCCAAGTTATGGAAACAACCTAAGTGCCTGTCAATGGATGAATGAATGAAGAGGATGTGGTGTATATACATATACATATATATATGTATATGTATATACACACATATATACAATGGAATATTATTCAGCCATGAGAAAGAAGAAAATCCCGCCAGTTGTGACAACATGAATGAACCTTGAGGACATTATGCTAAGTGAGATAAATCAGACAAAGAAAGACAAATACTATACGATATCACTTATATGTGGAATCTGAAAAAGCCAAACTCATGAAAACATAGAGTAAGGGGCCGGCTCGTGGCCGAGCGGTTAAGTTCGCGCTCTCTGCTGTGGCGGCCCAGGGTTCGGATCCTGGGCGAGAACATGGCACCACTCGTCAGGCCACGTTGAGGCAGCGTCCCACATCCCACAACTAGAAGGACATGCAACTAAGATATACAACTGTGTACGGCGGGGTGGGGGGGAGGAAGAGGGTGGGGGTTGGGGAGATAAAGCAGAGAAAAAAAAAAGAAGATTGGCAACAGTTGTTAGCCCAGGTGCCAATCTTTAAAAAAAAAAACAGGAAAATGGTGGTCGCCCAGGGCTGGTGATTGGGGAAATAGGAGAAATGTTTAAGGGTGCAAACTTGCAACTAGTAGCAAATGAGTCCTAGAGATCCAGTGCACAGTCTAGTGAATATAGACAACAATATTGTATTGTAATCATCAAACTTGCTAAGAGACTAGATCTTAATCATTGCAACTACAAAAAAGAAATGAGGGGGCTGGCCCCATGGAGGAGTGATTAAGTTCGCACACTCCTTCGGGGCCCAGGGTTTCGTCAGTTCAGATCCTGGGCGCGGACATAGCACCGCTCCTCAGGCCATGCCGAGGCAGCGTCCCACACAGCTCAACTAGAAGGATCTACAACTAGAATATACAACTATGTACTGAGGGGCTTTGGAGAGAGGAAGAAGAAAAAAAGAGAGAAGATTGGCAACAGATGTTAGCTCGGGTGCCAATCTTTAAAAAAAAAAGAAAAAAGGAAATGACAATCATGTGACATGATGGAAGTGCTATCACTATAATGAAATCACATTACAATATATAAATGTATCAAATCAACATGTACACCTTAAATTACACATTGTTATATGTCAAATATATTTCAATTAAAAAAATAAATGTATACCAAAACAAATCTGCTAGTGAGGAGGGAGAGACAGCGGGAATCAATGATGGATTGGTGGCAGATAATGTTGTGTGTTTACTACACTATCTCTTTCTTTCTGGACACCCTGGAATATTGCCGTTTCCGGTTGGGTTGAGGGCCTGTGATTGAGATCTAGCCAATGTGAGGCAGAAGAAGTGATATAAACCTCTTCCAGGCACTGCCTTAAAACCATCTCATGTACTTTCCTGGAACTCTCTTTCTTTCTCTTCCACAGGGAAGTTGGCATGGGAACAATATGGGGGAGGACTATCCAAATTTCCTTGGACTGAGATATGAGCAAGAAATAAACTTTTGTGGTGTTAAGGTCCTGCAATTTGGGGGTTTATTTCTTACTGTAGCCTGGCATAGCCTGTGCTGATCAGTACAGTAGGGCAGTGGTTTTCAAAGTGTGGTCCTCAAACCAGCAGCTTCAGCATTGCCCGGGATCTGGTTAGATGCAAATTCTCTTGTCCCCCCCCGCCTCCCCCCCCGGCTTATTGAAACAAAATGGCTAGGAGGCAGGACCCAGCACTCTGGGCTTTAAGATGCCCTCCAGATCATTCTGATGCAAGCTACAGTTTGAGAATCACCAATTTACGGAATCAAGAGTTCAAGAACAGCTCTCTGGTCTTCTCAGCTGCCATGTAGCCAGTGCCGTGTTCCTCCTTTCCTCTCCCAGCTGCTGAGCCTGACTCCAGTTGTCACAGAACCTGAAGGCACTACTGTTTAAACTGGGGTGTTTTTGCCCACCGTGAGTACCTGTGTCCATTCAAGCGTGACATCCTTTCTTCCTTCTCCAGCTGTAGGTGGTGTGGCCCCCCTCAAACTGCTGTGCCGTTTGCTGGCTCCGAAGTACTTCTCCAGTTAGCCTCCATGGTAACAGTCCCCTCCCCTGCACCAGTAGCAGCTGTTACATAAGCAGCCTGAACCCATTCCTCCCTCCACTGTGAAAATAACTAATAACCTTTGAGTCCACCCTGCAGTCCTATAACCCCAGTCTACAGGAGAGAAGCGTGATGTTTTTATTGCTCTGGGAAGGCGTTTGGAAGGAAAAAGAATAATTTTATTAGGTTTTATTTGGAAATATTGAAAGTAACCAGAGGATATTTTTTATTACATTTGGAGTCCACAGGGATCCCGAGACTCCAAGCTGGGAGTAGGACTGATCTGGTCCTACCTACCTCGTTTCTAAGACAAAGTCACAAGGTCCAGGGAGGTACATGGGCCTCCCCAGTGCCTCCAGATTGAGTGTCAGTGGCTTTAATAGTGTTGTGACCTTTAATGATCAACGTGCTATTTTTTAAACAAAATGGTAAGTTCAGGCAACTATAAACATTCTTTTTTTTATTATTGTGGTAAAATATGCATAACATAAAATTTACCACTTTAACCATTTTTAAGTGCACAGTTCAGTGGTATTAGGTACATTCATACTGTTGTGCAACCATCACCATCATTCGTCTCCAGAACTTTTCCATCTTCCCAAACTGAAACTCTGTACCCATTAAACACTAACTTATACTTCTCTCCCCCAGCCCCTGGGAACCACCATTCTATTTTCTATGAACTTTACTACTAGGTACCTCATATAAGTGGAATCATACAGTATTTGTCCTTTGGTGACTGGCTTATTTCACTTAGCATAATGTCCTCAAGGTTCATCCATGTTGTAGCATGTGTCAAAATTTCCTTCCCTTTTTGGGGGGTTTGTGTGTGTGTGTGAGGAAGATTGGCCCTGAGCTAACATCTGTGCCAATCTTCCTTTATTTTATGTGGGACACCGCCACAGTATGGCTTGACAAGTGGTGCTAGGTCTGTGCCCAGAATCCGAACCTGCAAACACGGGGCCACCAAAATGGAGAGTGCGAACTTAACCACTACGGCACTGGGCTGGCCCCAAGAATTTCTTTCCTTTTTAAGGCCAGATAACATTCCACCCTATGTATATAGCACACTTTATTTATTCATTCATCTGTTGATGGACACTTGGGTTGCTTCCCTCCATCATTTTGGCTTTTGTGAATAATGAGGCTACGAACGTGGGTGTACAAGTATCTGTTTGAGTTCCTACTTTCAGTTCTTTTGGGTACATACTCAGAAGTGGAGTAGCTGGATCATATGGTAATTCAATGTTTAAATTTTTGAGAAATTGCCATAATTATTATCTGTCTTGTTTTGTTTTTTTTTCAAGGAAAGATTCATCCTGAGCTAACATCTGTTGCCAATCTTTCCTTTTTTTTTCTTCCCCAAAGCCCCAGTGCATGGTTGTGTATCCTAGCTGTAAGTTATTCTAGTTCTCCTATGTGAGCCACAGGCACAGCATGGCAACCGACAGACAGGTGGTGTGGTTCCATGACCGGGAAGCAAACCTGGGCTGCTGACGCAGTGAGCACCAAACTTTAACCAGTAGGCCATCAGGGCTGGCTCTTCTCTGCATTTCTGATTAAAGCCCTCCTAGTGACTGTGAAGTGGTATCTTGTGGTGGTTTTGATTTGCATTTCCCTGATGGGAAAGGGTTTTAAATTCTATCCGAGATTTTCTTCTAAGAGTTTTACAGTTTTAGCTCTTACATTTAGATCTTTGATCCACTTTGAGTTAACTTTTGTGTATGATGAAGGTGGGTTCCAATTTCATTCTTTTGCACATGGATATCCAGTTGTCCCAGCACCATTTGTTGAAAGACTATTCATTCTTCATTGAATTATCTTGGCATCCCTGTCAAAAATCAATTGACCATAAATGTAAGAGTTTATTTCTGGACTGTTGATTCTGTTCCATTGATCTATATGTCTGTCCTTATATCAATACCACATTATCTCAATACTGTAGCTTTGTCTATTCTGGATCCCTTGAATTTCCACATGAATTTTAGGATCAACTTTTCAATGCCTGCAAAGAAGCCATCTTAGATTTTGATATGGATTGTGTTGAATCTGTGGGTCAATTTGGGAAGTCCTGATTATTTTAAAGAGTCTAGTTTATGTCATGGTTGAAGCAAGCAGAGAAAGAATAAAGAAGGCTTCCCTGAGTCTCAGAGGAGTTCTTGGAAGGAATTTGAAGCACAAATAGAAGTCAGCTAGGAGAAAGGTGGAGGAGGAGGGGAGCATTCAAGACAGGTGAATAAGCTTGTACAGAACCTGAGATCATGTGTGTGTGTGTGTGTGTAAATGTGAGAGAGAGAGATACAGAGTGAGACTGAGAGATGAGGGACATGGGAAGATGAAGAACAGACAGACATATTAGGACAGAAGAGAGATGAGACAGAGGAGAATCGAGAGAGGGAAAGATGTAAGGTGGTGGTGGGAGGGAGGAAGAGAGGGAGAGATGGGAGAGAGAGAGAGGAGGTGAGACAGAGAGAGATTGAAAGAGGGATTGAAATTGAGAGAACGGACGGGGATGGGAGATGAAGCATCAAAGGAGCGCAGGGAGCCCAGCTCTGGGGAGTAAGCGGAATAAGTGGTGAGAGACAAGTCTGGTGGGAGAGCGGACACTGGGTCATGAAGGACTTCTTAAGGCCAGCTAGTCATTTTCCTGGTCTCTGGAGTGAGGACTCCGTTTATTACCTTGTGCCCATAAACCCCCACTCTAACTGGAGGAGTGACACTTCGAGTCTTCTGTTAACAGTGTCAGCTCAGACCCTGTGTTCAACAGTCTTCAAAATATTTGTGTATTCACCTTTCCCCAGAGAACAGTTACCAGAGTAAACGGCTGCGGGTCCCTTTAAGGAAGGACTAGGGGATAATTACTGTGTATACTGGCCATGGTGTTGTAAGGTTCGTTCCTCCAGGGAACCCAGGCTCATTTTCAGTCAGTGAATTCTAGGTTCAAAAGGTGGCTTTTTCTTAGGACAGCTTTCCTAGGCCTCCAGATCGTCTCTTTTGATGTCCTCTGATGGTACAAACTGCCGTCTATTTTGCTCTCGGATGTTATGCACTGTTAACCAGCTCTGCGGGGCAGGCCCTTGGCTGCCACTCCAGCCTGCTGTTTACTACGATAATTGCATCCACCTGGCTTCTGGGAATTAAGTGCCACCACCTGGTCTCTGTTTTGGGGGTCCTGTCATCTCCACTGCCATCAATGGTAGTTCTTACCGGTCTTTCCTAGTGTCAGACCTGGCTTACAGAAGAGAACTGTTCATCACTGAAGTTTTAGTGATGCTGGTGTCCCTCTCACCAGCCCGCTCTTTACAGCCTTGGTAGACAGTGTAGCCTCTGGGCCTTCCCATGGAACATAACGCTCAGGTGGGTCTTTCGGTTTATTATAGTATATCTACTTCCCTGAGCATTTTAATCCCTTTTTCCATGGTCAGCCATGGCAATTGAAATTTCACTTGGCATGGGCCATCACTTCTCCTGTGCTTTTAGGAACCATCTTGAGGGAGAGTTTGCACCATCTCCTGGAGTTCTTTGCTGGGGTGTTAATCCCTGTATCTTGTAAGAGTGCTGGCAATCAATCAGCTCTCCACGATCCAATCTTATGTTCTTGATCCTCAGCCTCTTTGCTCAAGCATCCTCAGAATCCAGTCCTACATGTGCTCCCGTGGCTTCTACAGACACACGTTCGCTCGGTCTCACAGCTCTTTGGGGGTGCAGTCCCTTCCCTTCCTTACCAGGCCTAGCATGTCACCTAGCTATGGGCCTGGTCGCCAGGACAGCAGGTGGGGGAAGATCCCCAGTTGGGGAAGGAAACTGTTATCTTGTTGAGGAGAAACCTCTCCATTGTTTTCAAGCAAGGAAGAGGAGTTCTGGGTCTTAATAAGAAGGGGCAGGCTACCTATGCTGGCTCAGAGCCTCTAGAGGAAGTCTAGACCAGATGTCCCCTTCTCGAGTGTCAGGGTCCCTTTTTTTCCAACCAGGGCCCTAACTGTGGCGTGACAGAGCTCCCTTGATTGAGCAGTCAGTCTTCTCTGGAGCTTGGCCACTCTACCTATTAGGTCTGGGCCTGGGCTTGGGTTCTCGTCCTCCTTCTGCGGGAGATGAGAGCCTTTCTGTAAGCTGTCAGGAGGTCTTTGGCTTTCACACATGGCTTTCATCTGCTTATCAATCCAGCAGCTTTTCATGATGTTTATCTAAGGCATCCATGGTGTCATGGGATAATTATCTGTAGTGGGTTGAATTGTGGCCCCCAAAAGATATGTCTACCCCAAACCTTAGAATGTGGCCTTACCCAGAAATAGAGTGTTTGCAGATGTAACTAAGGATTTCGAGATGAGATGATCCTGGATTTAGGGTGTGCCCTAAACCCAAGGGCTGATGTCCTTATAAGAGAAAGGAGAGATTTGAGACACAGAGGCACAGACAGAAGAAGGCCATGCGAAGATGGAGGTAGAGGTTGGAGTTACAGAGCCCCAAGTGTTGCTGGCAGGCACGAGGAAAGAGCCATGGAACAGATCCTCTCTCAGAGCCTCCAGAGGGACCAACCCTGCTGACACTTTGATTTTGGACTTCTGGCCTCCAGAACTGTGGGAGAATATGTTTCAGTTTTAAACTGTCAAGTTTGTGGTAATTTGTTAAGACAGCCCTAGGGAACTAATACTCCACCCAATCCCCTCGTCCTCATAGCTACTACTTGCCCGTACTCTCAAACACCTGGTACATCACACCGGCTTGTGCTTCCCTTCCACCAGCACGTGCCATCCCACTTTACCACAGGTGAAAGTTCTAACAACTTGACCATCAGCTCCTTGTGCTAGGGGCTGCATGTGCTCCACCTCCATTGGTGATGGAGTCTTCACTGGCAAGGGATTTAGCTCCAAACCCTCATCTATTGCCTGCTTTCTGAGACTCCTCCTGATACCAACTGTCCCATATTGGGTTCTCTGCAAGCAGTCACTGAGATGGGGTTCGGCATGCAGTGTATTTATTAGGGAACACTAGCTGTGGCAGGAAAGGGAGGAAGATGGACTGGCAGAGGGAGAAGTCAAACTGTAATGCAGGCATCATAAAGCCTTGGCCAGCCCCATTAGGGCTACACTGCAGTGGGCTGAAGTGGGGTGTCCTTGGAGATCCACTGGGCCAGTCTGAGGAAGAGGTCATGCCCTGAAGCCACGCTTGTTGGAGCTGACAGGTGGGGCAACGAGTCTTTCCTTTAAGGGGCATCTGGGCAGCTCATGTCTGTGTTCACTGCCTCAGGATAAAGGTGAAAGTAAATCTTATCCTCATTAACAGATAAGGAAACTGAGGCTGAAAAAGGCTAAGTAACCAGCCCACTGTTAGTAACTAGAGATCCAACTATGAATCTTCAAGAAAGAAGGAAAACAAGGTTGAGAGCCACTATGTGCCAGGCACTTTAGCAAATTTCACATATATTTTCTTGTTGATTCCTCATAACAACCTTGAAAGGCATTCATTACTTTCTCTAACTTTAGAGAGAAGGAAACTAAAGCCCAGAGGAGTTAAGCATTTCTTTTTTTTTTTTAAAGATTTTATGTTTCCTTTTCTCCCCAAAGCCCCCTGGTACATAGTTGTGTATTTTTAGTTGTGAGTCCCTCTAGTTGTGGCATGTGGGATGCCGCCTCAGCACGGCTTGTCGAGTGGTGCCATGTCTGAGCCCAGGATTCGAACTGGTGAAACCCTGGGCCCCTGAATCAGAGGGCGCGAACTTAACAACTTGGCCACAGGGCCAGCCCTGGAGTTAAGTATATTGCCCAAGGTCAACAGAGTTGGTAAGAAATGGAAAGAGCCAGAGTTCGAATCTAGATGATTACATAATCTTTTTACAATTTTTAAATTTTTCCTTCTTCTCCCCAAAGCCTCTCAGTACGTACTTGTGTATTCTAGCTGTGGGTCCTTCTAGCTGTGGCATGTGGGACGCCGCTTCAGCATGGCCTGATAAGCAGTGTCATGTCCGTGCCCAGGATCCGAACCAGTGAAACCCTGGGCCTCCCAAGCAGAGGCGGGAACTCAATCACTCGGCCACGCTGGCCCCAGATGATTCCATAATCTTATGATTCCATAATCCTTTACGGAGCCAGGAGGGAACACTGCCTCTCATGTACTTATAGTCAAAAATCCAGAGAGGAGCGCACCATAATTAGCTAGAGCTCAACTATTATCTAGTGAAAGGCAAAGTGTGCTCCTAGTCTTTATTTAGAACAACAGGATGGCAGGCAAACTCGGAATCAGAGACATCATCTGGCGGCTTTGCAGGAGGCTCCTCGCTGATTCCTTCTCGAATGATGTGGAGCAGGATGAGCGGTTAGTCACAACACGGGACAAAAAACAAGACTGGTTTATTGGGAAAAGCTAGAAAAAAGGGCTTTAAAAGAAAGCACTGACAGTTTGCTGTGAGAGAATCCTGGTGTTGGAGTCAGAAAGCCTTGGATTTTTTAAATAATTTTTTTCCTGATTACAAGAGTAATTTATGTTTATTATACAAGAATACTGAGCAGCAAAGAGAAGAAAATTACAATTATTTGCCTCCCTACCACACAGAGATAATCATTGCTAACATTTTGATGCTGAGCCTTCTAGTCTTTTCTCCTGTGGATAAATAACTATTGATATATCTAATATATCTATGTAAAATATATATGTGCATTTATACAGAATGATATGTTTTATGTTACCAATATGGGACCATAGTGTACAGATTGTTTTTTTTTGTTTTTTTTTTTTTTAAAGATTTTATTTTTTCATTTTTCTCCCCAAAGCCCCCCGGTACATAGTTGTGTATTCTTCGTTGTGGGTTCTTCTAGTTGTGGCATGTGGGACGCTGCCTCAGCGTGGTCTGATGAGCAGTGCCATGTCCGCGCCCAGGACTCGAACTAACGAAACACTGGGCCGCCTGCAGCCCAGAGCGCGTGAACTTAACCGCTCGGCCACGGGGCCAGCCCCTACAGATTGTTTTTTAAAAATAGCAACTTATTTTTTCTGATTAAAAAGCAAAACATGTTTCTGGAGAGACGTGGAAAATGAAGACAAACAGAAAGAAGAAACTAAAAGTAATTTTGAATGCTACTTTTCATACTGTTGACTATTTTGTAACCTGATTTTTTTAAATTAGTGCTAACATGGAGCTCCTAAACAGATTTACGATATTCCCAACCTTGACCTTACTACTTCCTGCATAACCAAAGGCAAATTCCTAATCCCCTCCTCAGTTTCCTCACCCGGAAAATGGGAATTAGGATAGTGCCTGCCTCACCAGTGGTTGTGAGCAAGGCAGGTCAGGTGCTTGGTTTAGGGCGTGGTGCATCATGGGTAGTCAAATATATCAGCTACAATCGTGAGTCGCTGTGATAAGAGGAGAATACATCTAAAATAGTAACTGCTGTGCGTCCCCTTAGTATTTCCAATTCCTCCTCCACCCTTTCCCAACCCACCTCACCTCACCATTCAGCCGTCAATTAAGCAATAGTTATCAAACTGTATCTTGTGTCTGAGTCCCCTGGAGGCCTAGTTAAAACAGATTGCCAAGCCCCACTCCCAGAATTTCCAACTCAGTAGGTCTGAGGTGGGGCCTGAGAACTTGAACTTGTAATGTTTCCAGGTGATGTGGTCGCTACTAGTTACTTTGAGAACCCCTGGGCTAGATTATTCTGAGGCAAATTATCCCAGGGAAGGAACGCAGTGGCAGAGGAAAGGGCATTGTTTCTGGCTTCTGAGTTCCCAAAGGCTAGACTTTCAAGGGAATGAAAAGAACTCAGGGCCTATTCAATAGATTTGGGAAAAAAATTTGAGGACTCAGATTAAGGCCTCTTGTCCTCAGAACTACAGGATGATTTTCTATGCTAGAGGGGAGAGAGAGCGAGACAGAGAGGGCATGACAGGTAGAGAGGTTGTGGATTTGGACCTGAAAGGACCACATGGACAGGAGCTGAGCCAGCTTCTGCTCACCATCCAGTTTTTACCTGTGTGAATACTGTCCCTCACCTGCAACCAGGAGCATTTGGGAAATGAGTCAGTGTCTGTGGACTTCCCAGCCGCGGGCTTAAGGACTCAGTCTTCCTGGTTGAGGAGTGAGGACCTCATTCAACAGCACCCAGTAGCATCCTGTGGGAGTAACGCCCACCTTTGCCCCATAGACCTGGCTCAGTCGCTGTCCAGCTGCATTGCCTGGGGCACAAGGTAACTTCACCAACAACTCCCTTTTCTACCTCCAAGGACACTCCTAATCCTTCTGACATGGAGGGTAGGAGTCTTGATCTAAACACTCAACATCCACATGTAACATGTAACCCCATAAACTGTCTCCTTAGATTTCTTGTCCCAAGCCTTTGACCCGACATAGGCAGGTGTTCCATTCCAATTACCTCAGTGGGTGCTTCTGATTTGAGCACCCCATTGCACCTAAACAAGCCATAAATATCATGACCATCTGCTCACAGGTGGATTGAACCTTGAGAGGGCAGGGACTGTGAAAAGGAAGGGAGAAAAAGGTTACGTTTTTTTTTTTGAGGATGATTAGCCCTAGGCTAACATCTGCCACCAATCCTCCACTTTTTGCCGAGGAAGACTGGCCCTGAGCTCACATCCGTGCCCATCTTCCTCTACTTTATATGTAGGACGCCTACCACAGCATGGCTTGACAAGCGGTACATAAGTCCCAACTGGTGAACCCCACGCTGCCAAAGCGGAACATGCAAACTTTAACCACTGCACACTGGGCAGGCCCCTGAAAGGTTACATTTTATTGAGCATCTACTATGGACCATCCTCGTTCTTGGTGCTTTTGCACAGAAATTTCGTTAAATCCCCACCACAGCTCCAACTGACATGCATAACAAACTCCATTTAACAGAGGAGGAAACGGGTTCAGAAGGTGAAAGTAACAGGCTCAAGGTCCACACTCTGAATAATGGAAAAGCCCATACTATGCACATTCTTTATCTACCGGGATGCTTTTAAACCCCAGGCGTCTCCTACCGTTCAGGACGGTGATAGCTTTTCCTCCTGTGTGCACTTGCCAGGCACTGCAGCACACACAGTCTGGGCCTTCGCTTGGTGAAAGAAGGTGCATGCCATACTCGGGAACTTGACTTGGACCAGTTAGCAGTGACAAGAGCTGGACTGGAGCTGTAGGAGTAAGTCACTTACTAGCTTTGTGTGTCCTTGTGCAAGGGACAACACTTCAGTTTCCACAACTATAAAATGGGGATAAGACTGTGTGCCTCATAGGGTTGTTGTGAGGGCCAAAAGAGATAATCATTCGAAAATCAGAATTTCTGACACCTGGAGAAAGCGTGGGTGAACTCATAAAAATTTGTACCCTGTTAACTCCTTTTCTTGGCTGTGCAAACTGATATTTCTGAATCCGAGTTTCTTCATGGAGTTAGCAGGATTAAATGAGAAACTTTAAATGAAAGTGTTTGCCACAGTACAGTAGACCCTTAACAAAGTTCATTGACTGGTCCTTCTTCCCTTTTAATCTCTAAGTGATCAGTAGAGGATGGATGGATGGATGGATAGATGGATGGATGGATGGATGGATGGATGGATAGATGGATGGATGGATGGATAGATGGATGGGATGGATGGATGGATGGATGGATGGATAGATGAATAAAATGGCGCTCTACCTACTATGGGTTTTCCCAGGACTATACCTGCCTTCACTTACATTATCTTTTTAGCACTCACAAAACACCCCCGAGAGATGGGTATGATTATCCCCAGTCTGTAGAAAAGGAAACCCAGAAACCGAGGACCAGTGAGGTTGAGCACTTTGTCCAGGATTCATCTGCTTGGAAGTAGCGTCACAATTTGGTATTGAGTAGAATACCCAATTCTGTTTTAGTTTGAGAAAGGGGAGGGTGAGAAAAAATCACATTCTCCATGAATTTCCAGAGGTAGAAAATGAATAGAAACAAACAGATTTGGAATTGCCATACGTTACCTTCTGCATCCTTCAGATTTACATTACTGTTAATGATTTCTGCATGGTATAGCTTTTTTCACTTTTAAAAATTAAAGTATAGTTTACATATAGTAAAATTCTCCCTTGCTAGTGTACAGTTCTGCAAGTTTTTTTTTTAAAGATTTTATTTTTCCTTTTTCTCCCCCAAATCCCCTGGTACATAGTTGTGTATTTTTAGTTGTGGGTCCTTCTAGTTGTGGCATATGGGACGCTGCCTCAACATGGCCTGATGAGCGGTGCCATGTCTGTGCCCTGGATCCGAATTGGTGGAACCCTGGGCCTCTGAAGCGGAGCGCAGGATCTCAACCACTTGGCCACGGGGCCGGCCCCAGTTCTGCAAGTTTTGACAAATGTATACAGTTGTGCAACTAACACTATAATCAAGATAGAGAACCGTTCTGTCCCCACCCAAATTTCCTGACCCCTTAACCCCTGGCAACTACAAATCTATTTTCTGACCTTAGAGTTTTGCCTTTGCAAGAATGTTGTATAAATGGAATTAAATGATACTTGGCCTTTTGAGTTTGGCTTATTTCACTTGGCATATCTGCATAGTTTATCTTCAAGTGTTTCCTAGGCACAGTCCCTTGGTTATAATTCTCATAAACTCTTTTTTTTTTTCTTCTTTAGGATGTAGGGGGAAAAACTCTGTAATTTTCCAAAGGCAATTTCTCTTTAAACAGTGGAAAAAAGAGGAGGTAGGGAAAGGAAGGAAGATTTGAGTTGTTTTCTCTTTAAATCTTCTATGCCCTTCACAGCAGAGAGTCTGGTTAACTTTTCATAATGCCAAAGACAAAAACCCACGTAATCCTAGGTCATCAGTCACTCCTGATTAAACCTTCAGCAGACGCTTAGGAGTTGGGGCAGCAACTGAAGAGAAATGAGTCTTGATTTTAAGCAATAGAAGGACTAACCCCCATAAATAAGGTACTTGCTTGGAAGGCCGCTGAGACTGTGAACTGCTTAGAGGCGAGCAGAGCAGATGGGAGATGACAAAGATAAAGAATGATGTGGACTTTCACTGGCCAGCAGACTTGGAGACCAAGGAGCAAGTTCTGTATCCATCTATCAACCCATTCAGCATCCATCTATCTGTCTATCAATTCAACAATTATTTCCTGAGCACATGTGTTAATATGAGGGTGAACAGGATATAGTCCTCCTGCTCCTCAAGGGGGTCACAGGTAGGGCTTCCAGATACAGTTGTATAGGGTGTACACTGCATAACTTCAAGGGGCACTCTTTACATCATTGTATCTTTTGAGCGGTGAAATGTATAACCCATGCAGCTATGCCACAGTCCAAAGAGGAAGATAAGCAAGTAAACAAGCAGTTGTGGTACAGTGTTTAAGATAAATAAGGAGGAGGACTGTGGGAGCAGAGAGGAGGGATACTTCATCAAGTCGTTGGTAGTGGGGGTGGATTTCACATAGGCTTCCTGGAGAAGGTGATATCTAAGCTGAGCCCTGTGGAAAAATTGGAGTTAGCCAGGTGAAGCTGTGGGAGAAAAAAGTTTCAAGCAAAAGAAACAGCGTTTGAAAAGCCCTGGAGGCAAGAGAAAGCTTGGTGCATTCAGGGATCTGGCAGAAGTTTATGTGGTTGGAGGGAGGGATGGGCGAGGAATATGACAGATGAGTTTAGAGAGATTGGCAGGGGCCACATCACAAGAGGTCTTATAGGGCAGGCTAAGGAGCATGGACATTATCCTTAGGGCAGTGAGGATCAACTGAAGGAGGGACATGACGTGGACTTCGTTGCCCTTTAGAATGATCACTGGCTGCTCTGTGGAAGGTGGATTGGAAGGGGACCAGACAGGAAGTGTGGAGTTTAGTTAGGAGGCTGGGGCAGTAATCTAGGTGCAAGATGAGGGGGCCCAGAGTAAGGTCCTGGTGATGGGTTTGGAAAGAAGGAGATGGAGATGAAATATGCTAGGTGGCAGAATTGTCAAGATTTGGTGATTGGTTAGATACCAGAGGCAATAGAGAGGGTAGGAATGACGGGTGACCCCAGGCTGCTGGCTTGACCCTTGGGTAGATAGTGTGGCCATTTCCTGAGCTCAGCAAGGGCAGTGAGGTTTGTGGGGAAGATGATGAGCTCCATGTGGGATGTGTGGAGTTGGAGGTGCTGGTGGGGCCCACGGGTGTTGATGAAGGTAGCACATGTAGCTGGTGCTCAGGAGGGTGCTATGGGGGTCCTCACACCCCTACAGGCACTGGAGGTGATCACTCAGGGACCCTGAAGGAGTGAGAGGAAAGAAGACCTAGACCAGAACTCCAGGAAGCACTGGCATCTAAGGCACACCCTGAGGTCGAGGAGAGGAGACTGAGGGGAGCGCCCACCATTTGCTTCTTCGTTCTGCTGCTGCTGCTTCCTGGGTTTCCAGGTTTGGCTTTGGCCGAAGTAGAGTGCGGTCAGGGTGATCTCTGAGCTCTTAAAATATTCATCACTGCACACCCGACTGTGGGCTTCGAGCCCGGCAAATAGAAGTGCTCATCAGATGTTGGTTGAAAAAAAATGACTGAAAGAATAAATTAAAAAGCGTGACTATAAAGTGCTGAGACTTCAAAACAACATACCAGTGTTTGTAAACCCAAAAACACGCAAAGAAGTCGCCTTAACGAATATTTATCTCCATATGTGAAAGGCTTTTAAATCTATATGCAAAGACAGATACTGTATAGAAAAAGATCCATATTCTGACTACATGAAAATAAAAAATGTAACCAAAAAAATCACTAAAGATTGAAAGGCAAGTGACAAATTAGGGAAAGTGAAGTACATGACATACAAAGGGCTGGCTGCCTCACTTTACAAGCATTTCTTACAAGAAAAACAAAGATAAATGCAGCAATATGAAAATAAGCAAAAGTCATGGATAGGCAACCCACAAAAGAACAAACACAATAACAAATCTATAAAAAATTTCCATCTTATTAATGATCAAAACAGTCACCTTAAAATAAGATAACATTTTCCACTTACCAACTTGGCAATGAATTTTGAAAGTTCTAAAAATATGCATACTCTTTGATCCACCAGAAATTCCATATCTAGAAATTTATAGTAAGGAAATAATCAGAAATGTACAAAAAATATATACAGGAATATTCATTGCAGCATAATTTTAATAGCAACAACATTGGAAACAACAAAAACAATCACAGGAAATTACAAATAATTTATGTTTTTGTTTTTAATCTTTTCTACTTTCCACTTTCTACAGGAAAAATAAATGGACTTTGCAATTCAGAAAACAAATAAATGCTGCTTCTTTGGAAAGGGAAAAAAAGTCACCTTGACTACAAATAATCTTTTGGGAGGCTGCCAGCGTTCAAAATCTTCCACGGCCGCCTCTTTAGCAGTCTTCAGAGCTGGTTTCTGGGACGCATAGGAAATTGATCTTATTACTCTATCGTCATCATTTCGTTTTGGATCAAATACAGCCCTGATTCAGTTCCATCGCCCACCTGATTCATCTGCCTCTATACCAAACAACTCTAGGGTCTTGTGAAAAACTGCTCTCCCAAAGTAGAAAAATTTCCCCTTTACTGAGGAAATGCAAAGGAATGTTGTTTGGATTTTAGGAATATATATACATATATATTTAGGAACATATACATGCTTATCACAGCGCATGGCATATGGAGCTCAATAAACAGTAGCAGTTGTTATTCTCATTTTCTTATTTGCCTTTATTTATTTCCACCGTTGTCTAGGAGGCCAGATTGCTGAGGCCAGATGGGTGAATTCTCCAGCCAATGCTTTTGATAAAATACTGACTCATTCTTTCAGTTTTTTGGGTGGACACTCTGTAGCCTCCCACTTTAAAATGTCAAGATTCCAGGACCCAGAGAAGCAAATGAATAATGTCCAATTAACTGCCCTAGCAATACCTAAGGGCTGTAGGAGCAGACACTGTAATTCCTCCATGCGCATCAGTATACGATCTTTAAGATAAAAGGCTGAGGGGGCCGGCCCGGTGGCTCAGTGATTAAGTGCCCACGTTCCACTTTGGCAGCCCGGGGTTCGCTGGCTCGAATCCCGGGTGCAGACATGGCACCACTTGGCAAGTCATGCTGTGGCGGGTGTCCCACATATAAAGCGGAGGAGGATGGGCGTGGATGTTAGCCCAGGGACAGTCTTCCTCAGCAAAAAGAGGAGGATAGGCAGCAGATGTTAGCTCAGGGCTAATCTTCCTCAAAAAAAAAAAAAAAAAAAAAAAAGGCTGCATTTGGGGCTGAGCCTTGGTCTGCCCTCCACTGCCATCTAGGGGTGAGGAGGGGAAGTGCTGCCACTCCTGTCTGGTAGTACCACTTGGAGAAGACTGTGGATTGCATAATGTCACCTCTAGAGGGAGCTCAAGCTTGTCTTCCCCAACTCCAAAACTGGGTCTGGACGGAGATTGAAGATAAAACGAATCAACGCACAGACCTTGGAAGGCAACTGACCTCCGTTTGAATCCAAGCTTTATGACTTTCTCTCTCTGAGTCTCATCCTCTGTTAAAATGGGGATATAATAATGGCTATTTCATGGTGGTGTTATATGATCAACTGAGACAGCAAAACTAATCACGTAAAATAAGATCTGATACAATGCAGGTGCTCCGCAGATGGTCTCTCTAGTGAAAGATTCAAAGCACATGATTAGGCCATACTGTTTGGGGCGAGGGCGTGTAAAGAGATCGTAAATAGAACTGGTTTGCGGGGGGTTGGGGGAAATTCTCTCGGTCTTTTCTTTCCTTGAAATTTCAGGATTGTGCTTCTCTTTCTTCCCTCCAAGGAATCCAGTGCTGGGGCTGCCTCCCCCACAGGCAGGCTCTGGCCCCTCCAACGGGGAAGACCTATCCATGTTGGAGGGAGTGGAAAGGAGGGGTGGAGCGGATGGCTCAGGACAGAAGGTCTGCATAGTCAGAGAGGCAGGATCAGTAGGTGGGACTGGAAAGGGGAACCAGGGATAGCAAATAGTTTTCGTTTTGCGTATGCAATCTGACTCTGGGAGTGCATGAATGTGCTGAGAAGGAATCCGGAGTTGTGCTCAGGCATGAGTGTTGTGATCAGTTAGCAGTGTCTGCTGTGGTTGTGGGATAGGAGACTGGTGGCACATATGCCACATAGTTGCCCCTTTGTTTTTTTCTGGCAAAGTGCTACTCAATCGTGGTGCAGGGACCAGTGCTGATCTGTAAGCTGTTTGAAACTCATCTGGACAAGGTAAGAACTGAAATTGAGAGTAAGTGTTTAGAAATTTTTAGGGCAATTTGACAGAGTAATTTTATTGAATCTAGTTGAATCTATATTGAATCTATTGAATCTAATAATAAAACACTCAGGCTTTTATTTTGTATGTCTTTCTTCTTATTTTTTTCCCTAGTAATTCACTTTTATTTTGTTTTATAGAATTATTGGTCCATGACAGATTGGAAAAAGGAATGGTACTTCACCAGAGACTTTAAGAAGCACTGGCTAAGAGCTTCAGGCCCAGGGGGCAAAAGGAGTCCTTTCTGCTCCTCTATGGACCACCAAGCTTATTAGGATAGGAGGCGTGGGTATTGCTTAGATTTCTGCAAATCTCCCTCAGGAACCTGCCGTGGGAAGTGATGGTGGAGAGCTCAGGAGTTTGGAATCCTGGCTGCCTTTGCCTCAGAAAATTGTCAATAAACTGAATACTCCCATTTGTTTTTTTGCCTTTTGTCCTCCCAAAGGTTGATACTTTTGGGAAAACTGAGGCAGCTCAACAAATACAACATAAGTTCTCACAAAAGTTTCCTAGGTGGAATTTTTGGCATGTGTATGTAACCTCCCGTGGAGACTATGGGAAGAGAAGTCACACATGTGGATGTGTTTACAGGCCTCCCATGTGGCAGGTCCTGAGATGCACTGCTGAGTAAATGATACAGATGGCAAGTGTGATGGCCTGCCTGCTATCTCGGTTCTGAATCCTTATAGCTAAGGATATGTTTCAGCTTAGCTATAGATTAGGGCAATCTGATTTCTACAGCAGGCTCAGCAGTCTGAGGAGTAACAATTCCCAGTAAATCATTTATATTGAAATAATAAAATAAGAAGTCTATGGTAGAGAAAAGCTGAGGGCTTTGCAGAGAATTGTAGTCATGTGGGCAGACAATGCACAGGGAGGGTGAGTAGGTGGATGACAGCCCTGCCCCTCACCTGGGAGCCCTTCCCACTCCACCCAGAAGCAAGACTCTCTTCTCTGCAGCTGAGGCTTTGCACAGCAGCTGCACAGGCTCCATTCCCAGGGAGCTGATAGAGGTCGCATGTCATGGTGGTCCAGAGCCCAGGATGGAGTCAGATAGAAGTGGGTTCAAATCCTGATCCACTGCTTATTAGCTGTGCCATCTTGAGCAAGTTGCCTTATCTTTGTGACTCACAGTTTCGTCATCTTTAATATGGTGCTAACATTAAGACCTCCTCCTCAGGTACTCAGCATCTAAGCTGACGAACACTGAGGGCCCCTGGGGCATTCCCTTAGCACACTCTCATAGGGGTGGGCTCTAAAAAGAGTTGAGCTGGGTTGAATGTGAGAAGCCATCTGGTCAAACTCTCTTATCTTTTCAGGTAGGGAAACTGAAGCCCAGAGAAGGGAGTGAAATTCCCTAAGATTAAGCAGCCAATTAGTGCCAGGATTGGGTCTAGACCCCACGTTTCTAGACTTGCCGGCTAGCTAAAAAATTCAAAATTGTTATCCCAGTTCAAAAGTGCTCTGAAGCCAAAATGGTTTCCTAGTTTTTTGCTTACTCATGTGTATTGCCAGGGTCCCAGCTGGAGTCTGAGCAGGGATTCACATCAGAATCTTGGCTCACTAGAACACCAGTGTCTCCTGGGAAAGAGGAGTGTGGGTACCTAGTATAACAAGCTTGACTCACTAGCAAATTCTGGTCTTCGCTGGGGCCATGTGCACAGTGTCCTGGTTCTCACTTGGTTCTGGGCTCAGCTCTGGACACTTGTGTTGAGGTCTTTGCAAAGAAGAGGATTGTAAATGATCTGTTTTATTAAAAATTCTATAATGTTTGAGTACGAGCAGCACTACTGTGTGACAGTTCTAACAGAGGGTAGCATGAAAGGAGGTGAGAAGCATTCACCTCACTTGGCTACTACGTCACAGGGCAGCTTGACCACCTGGAGGCTTCAGCTGTGGCAGAAGGTGCTATTGTCCAGAGGGGACACAGGAATACCCAGCTGGTGCAAGAGAGAGCAGGCAGAAGCCTGTCATGGTGGAGGTAAGTTTGAGTTATGGCAGACACCACTAGCTGCCCACCCGATACCATGCCTTCTTCTTTGCTAAGTGAACTATCATTTTGTTCAAAGAGGTAATGTGTCTGGCCCAGATTATGGATCTTGTCTAAGCCAGTTATAATAATTCTATATCCCACTTTCCCAGGCTCCCTGGAAATTAGCAATGACCACATGGCTTAGTTCTGGTCCATGTGTCCTAAGGGGCAATCTGCTCTGGGACTTCTGAGAAAGTACTCAGGGTATAAATATGGAGGCCCTCACCTCCTTCCTTTTTCTTCCTGCCTTGAAAGTGGATGTGATGGCTGGAGCTGCAGCAGCCATTTATTTAGGATCTCCATTAGGCAAAACAAAACAACAACAAAAACCTCCTCTTATTTGTTTATTCCACAAAGGTCGGGTTTTCTGTTCTTTGGGGCAGAAGGCATTCCTAACTTGATCAATGAGCACATGTAAAGAATACCTGCTGTGGTGGGGCCGGCCCGGTGGCATAGCAGTTAAGTTCACACGTTCTGCTTCAGGGGCCCAGGGTTCACCGGTTTGGATCCTGGGTGCAGACATGGCACCACTTGTCAAGCCATGCTGTGGTAGGTGTCCCACATACAAAGTAGAGGAAGATGGGCACAGATGTTAGCTTAGGGCCAGTCTTCCTCAGCAAAAAGAGGAAGATTGGCAGCAGATGTTGGCTCAGGGCTAATCTTCCTAAAAAAAAAAAAAACCTGCTGTGGGCTCCCAGGAATGTTGGACTTAGGAGGGAAATGGGTTTTACAGAGAGCTCTGGTGTTCTGTACAGCAATTTGGATTGTAGCATAGTAGTTAAGAAATGAGCTCTGAAGCGGGAAAGATTAATAACAGGCATAGTTATTGGAAAAGAAGCAACAAATACGTCATCATTTGTAGATATGATTGCGCATGTAAAAAATCCAAAAGAATCTACACAAAAATGGTTAAATTAATAAGTGAATTTAGGAAGGTCACTGGATACAAGGTTAGTATACAAAAAATCGTTTTATTTCTAAATACTAGAAACAAACAAATAAAAATGAAATTTAAAAAATCGATTTATAATGGCATAAAAGACATCAAATATCTAGGAATAAACTGAATGAAAGATGTATAAGGGTCAGCCCCAGTGGTCTAGTGGTTAAGTTCAGTGTACTCTGCTTTGGTGGCCCAGGTTTGGTTCCTGGGTGCAGACCTACACCATTCATCTGTCAGTGGCCATGCTGTGATGGTGGCTCACATATAAAAAGATGAAGATTGGCAGGGGATGTTACCTCAGGGTGAATCTTCCTCAGCAAAAGAAAAAAAATGTATAAGACCTAAAAAACAAAACCAAAATCCTATAAAACATTATTGAGAGAGATTAGAGATATAAAAAAATGAAGGGACATTTCATCTGGTAGACTCACTATTGTAAAGATAATAATTCTCACCACATTTATTCATAATTTTAATGCAATCCCAGTTAAACAAATCCCAACAGGTATTTTGGTGGAGATTGATGAGCTTGGCAAAGAGCTAAGAACAGCCGAAGTGATCCTGAAGAAGAACAAAGCTGTCTTAATTACTATAGCTCTATGTTAGTACTATCCGATATGAAGATGGTACATAAAGCTGTGGTAATTAAGAGTGTGGTATTGGCCCAAGGATAGATAGACCAACAGAATGGGATAGAGAGGCAACTACATGGATGAGTCTCGAACATTAGGAGGAATGAAAGAAGCTAGACACTGCAGGGTGCATACATATTATATGATTAGATTTATATGAAGTTAAAAAAGGGGCAAAGATTGTAGGATCTTAGACAGTAGGAAATCAGGATAGTGGTTATCCTGAGATGGGGATGAGACTGGCCTAAAGCAAGGTTGACATGAGGGAAGCCATGTTCTAACTTAGAATACCCTCTGACTAACTCACCCAAACTGTATATGTTTGACCCTGCATGTAGCCTAGGAGATAAATAGCTGCGCTTTGGGAAATAATCCTGGCTGATACACGTACCTCCCCATAGTGATAGATGATAACTTTGTTCTTAGGAACATGACGACCTCCTCAGAGAAGAACATCTATGTTGGCATCCATGATGGATGACAACTGAAAGACCTGGTATGGCGTCTCCCGTCACCAATGCCAGATGGTCAACGTTCCTGAGCCCCTCCTTCATAGCCCACTAGTCCTACATAACTGCCTTAAGATTGTGTGCTTGTTTAAGATGGTCTTTGGGACATGAGTCGGCCATCTTCCGATTTTGCTGGCTAATTGAATAAATCCTTTTCTCAACCACCAACTCGTCTTGCAATCAATTGGCTTTAAAGTCGCAGTGAGCAGAATGAACCCTTGCTCAGTTACAGAAGTAGGGACTAGAACTGAGCAGGAGGGCACTTCTGGGGTCTGATCACGTTCTGTTTCTTGATCTGGGTTAATTTCATTTCATGAAAATTTCTTGAGCTGTACATTTATGACGTACGTTTTTCTGTATGTCTATTATCCTTTTATAAAATGTTTACAATTAAAATTTAAAAACAATGTGGCCTCTGGAGTCAGATTTCTTGGGTTCAAATCCTGACTTGGCCTCTTATTGTCTGTATCCTTGAAGTTACCTAATGTCTCTCAGTTTCTGCATATGCAAATTGGAATGAAAATAGTACCTACTTCATAGAACTATTGCAAGGAGCAAATGAGTTCATACATATAAAACCCTTAAAACCGTGTCCGGCAAATAGTAAGCACTCTATCAAGATTAACTATAATTATGCCTAGTATGTGACCAATTTGCAACCCAAGCCTGGTGAGAAACAAAGGTTACACTTGATAGCTAAGGAAAGAATTGGGAACAGATTAACGTCTGGGTTTTGTAGCCAAAATGATAAAAAACCAAGATGGTCTCCCAAACGATTTGCTTGTTTGCTTGCTAGCTAAACAGTCTCCAAAGCCAGATGGATTCAAGCCAACAAAAGAGCTTGCAATCCACCTTGGAGTTCAGTTCTTCCCTAACTAGTTAGCTAGCTCTGAACTTGAGGGAAGAGATTTCCCCATTAGCTTGCAGATTAAACAAAAAGGCAATTCAAATTCTTTGCTCACTAATTTGTTAGCTAGCCAAAAGCTTAAAATCGAAGACTGCTCCCAGCTTTTTGCTTACGGTTGCCCTCAGGAAGACATTCCTAGTTGTGAGTTGCTAAAGGACAGAATCAGGTCAAGATGATTCTAGGTCTTTGCTGGCTGATAGGATGGAAAGACTTCACCTTGCCTTTCTCCCTCCGGAGGCTATCTGCCTTTAAGCCCTGTCTCTAATTAGGGAAGGAAAGCTTTTGTCCTCCTGTGAAAGGGTTTTCAGGCTTCAGGGATCAGACGCAGAGGGAGAGAATGCTGGATCCTTGGTAGAGGACACAGAACACTGGTATGCCCTGTGGTGGAGGGACAAAATAGGAGCTAGTCACAATCCTGCTCTTTAGAACAAATGTCTGCCAGCTGGTTCACAATGTCACCTGGTCTTTTTTTAAGATAGGAAATTAAATGACCACACCTGTAGTTGTTTCTGCACGAAGCCTTTGGAATAGAAGGCTTGTCTTTCCAGATCCCTGGGGCAAATTAAAACAGCAGAAAGCTCTGATGAAAAACCAGAGACAAGCTGCTCAAACAACCTCTCTTTCTCTGGTGTTGGCACCCTTCAAAGCTGAGTACCTCATTTGTTTCTCTCTTTGGGGCCCTGCAGCCATCCCAAAGTCAGTCTGTTTACTCGCTGGAGAGCAGGCACTTGGAGAGATGGATGTGGGTACAGAGAAGCTGGGCTCCGTCTCCCCTCGGCTCATCTGGGATAATTATTACACTGCATAGTCAGAGGAAGAATATTTCTTTGTTTAAAGGCCAAGCAGGCAATGATATACGAGGCTCAGCTACCAGAGTGAGAAGGAGAACACAAAGTGCTTAAGAGCTAGGGAGGGGTTCAGACCCCACCTCTGCCACTGAAGAGATGTGTGTGACCTGGGGACTTCTGAACGTGCGTCCCCTGGCCTATTCAGAGGGGCCAAGAGTACCTACTCCAGGATGAAGGGAGATCATGCGTGGAGAGAACTGAGAACAGCGACGAGCAACAGCAGTCCCTCGGTGAATGACAGCTTTTATTTTTATTATTCATGTCAAGTGGTGCCTCTTATGGCTTCTGAAATTACAGCCAGTCTTCTTTGACAGCATTCTCTGCTTTGAGTCTTCCAAATGAATTTTGTGGTTGGAATGTTTGTCTCCGGTGGTCTGGCATTCTAGTTAATCAGGCCATGGACGTCTGTTCCCTGGAGACATTTCGCCAGGATAATGGGTAAGAAATTGAGTTAGGGGCTGCTACAGTTTTCTCAACATTGTCCAATCGTACCTCTCTGATCTCAAGGGCAGGGCAGCCTGGCTTTTGTCTCCATCTTCAAAAAGCTGTAAGTGTGGGTGCCAGGTGAGTTCAGGCCTCAGCAGCTGCTCATGCCATTTGGAGGGTTGCCAGGGAGAGAGAACGAGGCACGCACCCATGTTTGTCCGCCATTGTCTGCCCACAGCTGGGGGAATAAGCAGGGCTCTCTCCCAGACTAGCCCCTGCCGATGTGGTGGCCTGGCCCACTTCGTGCTTGCAAACTCTAGATTTTGACTCCAGCCTTATGTTACTTCTATGTGCCTTATTTCTGGGGTCCCCCCTCAAATAATGATAATATCTTTATAATAATAATATTAATATCAGTTACCATTTTGTAGACTCTCCCACACGATACTTGGCCCTGGGGTCACATCCTGGCTTGGCCATTTATTAGCTATGAATTCAAACTATATGACTTTTACCTAAACCAGTGGTTCTCAAACTTTGCTATGTGGTAGAATCATCTGGGAAGGTTTTAAAAATTCCAATGCCCAGGCCACACCCCCCACTAATTACATCAGAATCTGCAGGAGCAGGACCCAGGCATCAGCATTTTAAGCTGACACCAATGTATCGCTATCTGAGGACCAGTGAGCTGACTCTCCAGGCCAGCCCCGCCCCTTCCACTCCGTGTGGTCCTCAGACCAACTACATCAATATCACCTGGGAGCTTGCTAGAGCTCCTGGACCTCGGGCCCCACCCTAGACCTACCGAATCAGAATCCCCGGGTGACTCTCCTGCACATTAGAGCGCAGGGGAGAAGCCCTGGTCTAAGACTCGCTCTCCTTATCAGTAAAGTCGGGGTAATGATAACACCTGATGTGTTTCTCACTTACCTCCTCGTGAGAGTCGCCTGGAATGCCCGATGAAAATACAGTCGTCAGGCCTCACCCCAGTCCCACTGAATGAGAACATCCAGGACGAGAGTTTGTGAATCTAGATTTATACCGCGTTCCTCCCAGGAGATTCCTATAACTGCGCAAGTTTGGGACACGCTGAGTTACAATCCTCAAAGGATTATTGTCAGGATTGAGAAAATAAAGCTCTATTTTTTTTATTATTGTCATTTATCAAGCGTTTGTGTGACTGAATGCTAGCTGTTTTGTGCACGCTCTGATTGAATGAGATAAATATTATTGTCTCCATTTTACAGAGAAAGAAACTGACTTTCAGAGAAGGAAAGTGACTTGCTCTAGGTCACACAGCTGGGGCATGACTGAGCCAGGCTGACACCAAAGCCTGGACTCTCGCCACTCCCTGTTCTCATGGAAGTTCAGGTCATGCTTTTCTTTCCCTTCAAAAGAAATCTCGCCTTCAAGCCAGCTAATAGAATTCTAGATTCATCTACCAATTCAGGTTCCCGCCCACCTGGTTTAGTCCCCAAATATTTACTGAGCACCTAGTGTGGGTCAGACACTGTGCTGGGCGGTGAGGGTGCAACCGTGAACAAGACAAGCGTGGCTCATTGGAGCTTAGAGCTCAGTGAGGGAGACAGACCACATGCAAGTCATGACATAAGATGTAATTAATCACAAGACAAGTGCTAGAAGGATGGCATACTCCAAAAGCACAACATAGGGACCCTAGCCTAGTCTGTGCAGCTGGGGCAGGCTTCCTGGAGGAAGTGACTTCGAGGCTGAGGCTTGAAGGATGAGAAGGACTTACCAGGTGAAGAGGTGAGGGGAGGGTGTACCAGGCAGAGGGGCCGGCATGTGGGAGGTCTGGCAGCAGGGTGTGTCTGTGGGACCAACAGACTCAAGCTCCCAGCTTCTGACCCAGGGTTTTACCTAGTGCATCCAGCCTCTGCCCTGGTGTCGGAGTGACCTAAAATACAGCATTCCCACTCCAGCCCTCTGGTCAAAATGCCTCTGACTGGCTCAAGTCCCAGCACCTTGGCTGGGAATTCCTCCACGGCTCCCCAGGCGGAGGTAGTTAACCCCTGCTCTATGCTCCCATGGTACCTTATTCATGCTGTATCATAGCTGAGGCTGACCATAGACATGTGGGCACCTTGGGCAGTGTTTTATCGAGGATGGACCAGATTATGCTTTAGTAGTAACAGATTAGGCCTGAAATCTCAGTGATTGAACTTAACAAAAATGTATTTTTTTAATAGCAGTATTGAGATAAAATTCACATATTATAAAATTTACCAATTGAAAGTGTACAATTAATGGCTTTTGTCTACTCACAGAGTTGTGCAACTATCACCACTATCTAATTTTAGAACATTTTCATCACTTCAAAAAAGACACTCTCTGCCTATTAATAGTTTCTCCTTATTCCTTTTCTCAACCCAGCCCTAGGCAACCAGTAATCTATTTTCTGCCTCTGTGGATTTGTCTATTCTGGACACTGCGTATAAACGGAATCAAACAATATGTGGCCTTCTGTGTCTGGCTTCTTTCACTGAGGATAATGTTTTCAAGTTTCTTCCATGTTGTAGCATGTATCAGTAGTTTCCTTTTTTATGGCTGAATAATATTCGATTGTATGGATATACCACATTTTATTTATCCATTCATCAGTTGATAGACCTTGGGTTGTTTTACTTTTGAATTATTATGAAAAACTTCCTTCTTTTTTTTTTCTGAGGAAGATTAGCCCTGAGCTAACATCTGTGCCAGTCCTCCTCTATTTTTTTTGTATGTGGGACACCTCCACAGCATGGCTGGTAAGTGGAGTAGGTCTGTGTCCAGGATCTGAACCCATGAACCCAGGCCGCTGAAGTGGAGTGTGCAGAACTTAAACCACTCAGCCATGGGGCCAGCCCCAAAAATTTATTTCTTGATTGGTCACAATCTGCTGAGAGCCCCTCCAACCCCTGGGGCAGGGTCCTCCATGTGCTGACACTCAGTGAGCCAGGCCGCTTCAGTTTTGTACCTCCACCACCTCAACACAAGACCTCTGTATTCATCATGGTGGGGGGAAGAGACAAGCAATGAGAACTCACATCTGCTCTTGCGTGCTTAGGCCTGGAAGTGACATATGTGGCCTCTGCTTACAGCCTGCTGACCAGAGCTAGTCACATAGCCCTGCAGAGTTGCAAGGGGGCTGGGTAGCTACTCCTCCTATGTGCTCAGAAAGAGGCAAAGGAGGACCAGATACCGGTGAGCACAGAAATGTCTGTCCCAGGCAGGCGAATAATTTGGCATCCTTTCAAATCCTCATTCTTCTAATATTTGTTAAAAGGGTATTTAGAGAAAAGGCTGAATGTTTAGTGTTAAGGATGAAAACAAATAGGACTCCTCTTGGCAGTATTTCATCTCTCTGTTGTCCAAGCAAAACAGCTCTGGATTCAAACTTACATCTCTATTCAGCAAAACAAAAGGCCTGGGTTAATCTGAACCCTCCTCCCTAAAAGATGAGTTAGGGACCCATCATTATTGGACCATGCTTCTTAGATATCTCATCATCTACCTAAACGGTCCATCGGAGAGTCCTTCCCAAGCACTCACAGTGCTCTGTGCTGAAGGAATCCTAGGATGGAGTAGTAGGGGCACCTAACTGCCTACCCAATGGCCACTCTCCTTTTCTTCTTCCTGAAGATAGTATAGTTTCGAGAGCTAGCTGCTTACCCACTTACCGTTTTCCATCACATTAGGTGTAGAACAAAACTAAAATGGAGGCACTTATGTCAAGGACAAAATGGAGATGGTCAACGTGGGCGCATAAAGGAAATCAAACCTAACACTATAGGAATTTATAGCTCTTCTCAGAAATCAGCAGAGGACACCAGCCCATCCCCAAACACCAAGTCTGTTCGTGCCATCTCTAGACTTCCTTTCTTGCTTGACTCTGCTAACCTGACTCAAAGTAAGAAAGAAGACCACAGGCAGCCAATCAGCTGAAGAAGCCAAATAACTTCCATATTTACCCAACAAAAATCCTTAGTCTGTGAGCAACTCAGAACTCGTTGCTCCTGTAGCCTGGAGTTTCCTGGCAGGTTGAAACCTTCACAATAAACTCATCTTTCTGCTCCGTTTTATTTAGTTTGCAGAGTTTGGCTTCTGACACAGGACTCTGTTGGGAGTGACAGTGTGCTCACATGAAAAACTATATTTCTCAGTCTCCCCAGAAGGTAAGATGGCCAAATGCTCTATGCTCCCGTGCAGTACTTGGGAGGAGCTTCCAGGAAAGCTCCTGCAAGGACACTGACCGTGCTGAGTCACCTCTGTGAACTCGCCCCTTCCTACACGTAGATGTGATGACTGGAACTGCAGTCATTCTTGTCACCATGAGGTGATTTTGAGGATGGAAGCCATTAGCTAAGCAACACTGCTTGATGACAGAGCTCTCACACCTGCCCAGAACTACCTACTTCCAGACTTTTCTTACGTAAGAGAAAGAGAAGAGAAAATAAAAATGTGTTTAAGCCATTGGAGTTGGGTCTCTGATACAGCTGGTGTTACAGTCAGTCCTCAGCTCCAGGCTTGTGGCAGAGGGAAAGAGATGCAGAAGGAGAAGGAAAGATTAAAGGTGGCAAGCATGGACAAGGAGGACACGAGGACCTGTACCCCAGGAACGTGAGGGAAGGATTGGGTAGTGAAGGGCAGGCCACACTGAGGAAGCATCCCACATAGCACAACCAGAGGGACCTGCACTAGAATATACAACCAGGTGCTGGGGGGGCTTTGGGGAGAAGGAGGGGGAGGAGGAGGGGGAGGGGGAGAAAATAATAGCGAAGAGTTATGTAACACGTTCAACGTGTCAGGCGCTATTCCAGGTGCTTTACATAAATTAACTGATCGAATTCTCACAACAACCCTGTAAGGTAAATTATCATCCCCGTTTTCTGAATGAGCGAACTGTGGCACAGAGACTTCAGGTAACTTGACCGAGGTCACAGCTAGTAAGTGCCAGAGCTATGATTTCAACCACCTGTGCTCAAAACTATACTCTATTGAGAAAGTCCTCTACTTAGCAACCTGATTGGGTTCTCAAAGTCTGCGCCTAAATCCACTTGCTTTAAATGCATAGTGACACTGCACAAGTGACGGCTCTGTTGAGAGAGCAGAGCTGACGACCTTCTGCTCTGGCACATGCTTGCCTTAGTTCATAAAAATGCAAGGGTATATATGGACACTAATCTTTGACAAAGGAGCTGAGGGCATACAATGGAGGGAAGAAAGTCTCTTCAACAAATGGTGCTGGGAAAACTGGACAGCCAGGTGTAAAAGAATGAAAATCAACCATTCTTTTTCACCATTTAGTAAAATAAACTCAAAATGGATCAAAGACCTAAAGATTAGGCCTGAAACAATAAGGCTTCTAGAAGAGAATATCGGCAGTACACTCTTTGACATCAGCTTCAAAAGAATCTTTTCGGACACCATAACCCCTCACCTGAGGGATACAATAGAAAGAATAAATAAATGGGACTTCATCAGACTAAACAGCTTCTTCAAGGCAAGGGAAAACAGGATTGAAACAAAAAAACAGCCCACTAATTGGGAAAAAATATTCACAAGTTATTTATCCGACAAAGGGTTAATCTCCATAATATACAAAGAACTCACACAACTCAACAATAAAAAATCAAACAACCCAATTACAAAATGGGCAGGGGACATGAACAGACATTTCTCCAAAGAAGATATCCAGATGGCCAATAGACACATGAAAAGATGCTCCTCATCACTAATCATCAGGGAAATGCAAATCAAAACTACACTAAGATATCACCTTACACCTGTTAGAATGGCAAAAATATCCAAAACCAAGAGTGACAAATGTTGGAGAGGCTCTGGAGAAAAGGGAACCCTCATACACTGTTGGTGGGAGTGCAAACTGGTGCAGCCACTATGGAAAGCAGTATGGAGATTCCTCAAAAAGTTAAGAATAGAAATACCTTATGACCCAGCCATCCCACTACTGGGTATCTATCCTAAGAACCTGAAATCAGCAATTCCAAAAGTCCCATGCACCGCTATGTTCATCGCAGCATTATTCACAATAGCCAAGTCATGGAACCAACCTAAGTGCCCAGCAACTGATGATTGGATAAAGAAGATGTGGTATATATATACAATGGAATACTACTCAGCCATAAAAAAGGACAAAGTTGTCCCATTCGCAACAACATGGATAGACCTTGAGGGTATTATGTTGAGTGAAATAAGCCAGACAGAGAAAGACGAACTCTGTATGACTCCACTCATAGGTGGTAGTTAACATATGGACAAAGAGAACTGATCGGTGGTTGCCAGGGGAAAGGGGTTGGGGGGAGGGTACTAGGGGTGAAGTGGTGTACCTACAACATGACTAATAATGATGTACAACTGTAATTTCACAAGGATGTTAACTTTCATAACCTTAATTAAAAAAAATGCAAGGGTATAGGCTGAGGCTTTAAAAGTTGTCGAGCTTCTGTACTATGACAACAATTACTGTTACTATGATTAATTGAGCACATACTAAGCATCAGATATCTCATGAGAAGCTACCACTCATGCTGCTTTGTAAAATTACTAAACTAGTTTTATGAGATAAGTAATACTGTTTTCATTTAATAAGTGAAGAATTTGAGGCCCAGAGAGTTAAGCAACCTGCTCAAGGAACCATAGGTAGTAAGTGGTGGGATCAGAAATTGGAATCAGGTGTAGCTGAAGCAAGGTTGGAGCTCTCTCCACGAAGTGACACTTTGCTGGGGGTGGCAGGTGGGAGAAGCTGGGCAGAGAGTGTGAGGACGGAGGGCAGGGGAATGAGGAGGCAGGAGGGAGGTAGAGAGGCATGGACAGACGGGACAGGCTTAGTGGGAACCTGACTCAGGGTTGCTTGAAACGTGGGAAGTAGGCCTTTTGTGCCTGTGCTTAATTAACCTCCACCGGGCTCTCTGAACATAACTATGAAGTTTCCTATATAAGCTTCCTGATCTTTAACAGCAAGTTGGTGCAGTAGAAAAATCAGAGGATTTGGAGTCCGGAGACCCGTTTTCTTCGTTCAGTGTTGTCAACAGTTTGCCATATGTCCTTTTACTTCTGAGCTTTACTTTCTCTTAACACAAGGGTAAGATTATCCAGGACAAGTTGTGGGGAGGATCAGATAAAGCAGTGGATTTGATTCCTGAGCGTTATTTGTATTTCATTAAATATAGCACTTATTATAAACATAATATTTGTCACTTGTGGAAAAATTGCAAGACGCAGAGAAGCAGGAAGAAAAAGGAATGTAAATATCCTTCGTGGTGGGCACCCGTGGCTGGCTAACCTGGTGCCAAGCTGTCTGCTGGTTCTCCCAGCCTCGGTGGAAGCTGGGGCGGCCGTGTGACCCAGTTCTGGCCAATGAGATGAAAGTGTGAGGCTTTTGCTTTTCTGGCTTGAATGAGCAGATGGGGCTCGTGCCATCCCTTCTCCCTTGAATGTGGGATGTAACGGGTGGCGTTGCAACCATCTTGAGACCACAGGGAAAGGCCAAGAGAACTGCACAGATGCTGCCCTGACGACGCTGTGTTGCCGAGCCAGCGCCAGCAGCCGCCTACCTCCAGACTTCTTATTTTGTGAGAAGAGGATACCCTTGTTATTTTAAGTCACTGTTAGTTTGGTTTTCTGTAATTTCCACCATAGCTATCCCATCATCCAGAGATGATGCCTGATAACACCTCACGGTGCATCTTTTCAGATCTTTACCAATGCATACGCAACAGGAAAATATTTTGAGTTATTAAGAGGTTGTTTTCTCCTAACACATGCTCCTTGTACCTTTTGTGTTTTAGGTCCACCATTTGGGCATTTTCCAGGCCTTACCCATGAGGGACAATAGTCTAGAAAAACAAAAAACCAAATTCTTGGCTACTCCTCAGGTGACTTGAAAACCTCGAGCAGGGACAAAAGTTTGGAAGTCAAGTACTTTCGATTCACAAAAGCCAGGATTTTTTTAAAAGATAAATGTTCATCTCCAAATTTGCAACAGCCTGACTTTGTATATAAAAGAGCAAACCTGGCAGCCTCAGAGCACAGTGTTTGGATGATAAACCCCAGAATGAAGAAGGTCCAAAAAAAAGACATAAGAGTTGGAATATCTGGAGAGAAAAGGGAGCATTGGCGGGCTGAGGCCAGAGCTGACGGATTACCTGGGTTCCGAGAAGAGGCTTGAGCTCGGCCCCACACTTGAGACTGGGCCTGGGCATTAGGAATCCTAAATAGGTTTAGCGAGAATACGAAACCAGAAGGCACTTGAACCTCTCTTCCCAGCATCTAAGTTTGTTAAAGTGGCTCCCTGTCAAACCTGGTAAACCGAGGGGCAAAGCAGCCATTGCTTGGGTGGGAGTGGCAGGGCTGAGGGCATCCTTTCAGATGCTGGGAAGCAGCTAAGAATCCCCGCCATGGACTCCTGTGATGGTACCAGGCGGACTGAGAATAAAGCGGGGCAAGGTAGATCAGGAGTGCACAGCCTTCTCAACCGACAGCCAGTACGGGACACAGACGTTAGCAGCAGATGCCAGAGGCTGCTGATGGGAACCAAATAAGATAACTGCAGCGGCCAGGGAAGAGTAGAGGATTCCAGGGAGAGGCATCTGTCCACAGAAGAACTAGAGACGCAGAGAAGGAGCAGGAAATGGGGAGGACCTTGAACCGATCACCTGACATCAGGGAGTGTCTGAGTTATTGTGAATTTCGAGATTAAGTTTTCTACAATCAGTAGGAATGTGGGATAGTAGCCTAAGATCAGTTCAGTTTAAAGAAATTAAGCTCTTTTTTGGATACGTAAGTATGTATTCTGTAAATTTTAGTTATCACACATACATACATTTATAAAATATTTGTATTTTTTCCAATATGGAAAAATATTGTAATACTGTTTTATAAATTTCTGTTTCCCCAATATATTGTGACCATCTTTCTATGGATGTTAAGTTGTAATAATGGTAATAGTGTAATAGTCTGAACTCTTTTGAAACCTTTGAGAACCTGATAAGAATTATATACCCAAAAAATGCACATACGCACCCACACAAAAACGTCTGTATGTAATTTAAGGGCACTTTTTAAGAATACAAGCTTAAGAATCCCTTATCTGCAATACAATTTTCAGTAAGAGAATAGTATGCATTATATGGCCACCCCACAATCTATTTCATCAACCTCCTTTTGTTGGATATTTAGACTGCAGTTTTTCTCTATTATAGATGATCTTTAGGATAAGTTCCTAGAAGTAGACTTTCTAGTTATATTAGGAGTGTTTCCACTCCAGGTAACAGAATACCCCAATGAGTAGTTTATTTTTCTCACATAACAAAAGATTTAGAGGAAGCAACCTGGAGTAGACTCAATAATGCCATCAAGTACCCCATACTTTTGCTCTCTTTCTGCTCTGCTATACTTAGCTTTTTGTCTTATCACCTCTTGGTTACAAAATGGCTGCTGCAGCACCAGGTATCATGTCCTCGTTTAAGGCAGGATGAAGAGGGAAAAGGCAGTACTTTTTATCAGGAACACAGACTTCTGCTTAAGTCTCAAGAACCAGAACTAAATCACATGTCCGTAGGTCTTTAGGGGAGGCTGAAAAAGTAAATATTTAGCTTTTCCAGACTTTTTTAATGGAGGTAGTTAAAGGAAAAAGAGTGCTGGTGGTGGGTTTTGGGTTAATCAGTCTGCCACACAGGGCGTAAGTTTCTGAGCATTTTAAAGGAATTGATTTACAGAGGCAACATACTTGAAGGGGCTTTATAAACCAAAAAATTCTATACAAATAGAATTTGTGAGGTATATAATTTATTAGAAGCGAAGCTGTGTTTTCTCAGCAGATCGAATATGTAGTATTACTGCTAATCCCTTGGGCAACTGCCTTCCTAATTGGCCACCTCTGTTCAGAAAGACTTTGTTAAAAAGCTCTTTTTATAGAAACAGCTTTTCCGTACTCAGTGACCAAATTGTTTGTTTAGACTCTGTTTTGATATTTCAGTCACTTCCCACTGGGGTGTCAGGGAAACAATGCTAGGCAGGGGTCTAAAGACCTGAGTTTGTTTCTTAGCTCTGCCTCCTGACCACGACGAAGACATTTTCCAGGCCTTGGATTCCTCACTGGGAGGAAGTGAATGATAATTTCTACTTTACAGCACAGCTGGAAGCACAGGACGAGATTATAGGTGAGAAAGTGCTGTGAAGTGGAATACAGATGTCGGTGGTGGTTGTTTACCAGTCGCTCTTGCTGGTCATTTTGGGACTGTTGGTTTGCTAGGAAATGGACCCTCCAAGGGGAAAAAACCCTTGATTTGTGGTATTTGGTGATATCCATGGTATAAATACTCTCGTCATGGCTGATTTCAAGCTACCAACGGTTTAACAACCAACTGCAAAATTCCCAGATATTGAACAAATCCTCTTGTTGGATGGTACAAGCCAGCACCAGCATCCCACTGGCCTAGACCACAAAATCAGCCCCCTGGTAGTGAAGTGTCCTAGTTGGGCCAGAATCAGCCTTCGGATACGCCTGGCAGGTGGAATTACCAGCCAGCTCTCCTCACACCTCCTCTTCTTCTCCAGTATCTATTTTCACACATGTAACCCCAGGTTTTTGAAAGAGATTTGTAAACTCCAAACAGCCGTACTCAGGCAGGTTGTTAGAAGAATTGATTTTTAGTAGTGAATGGTTCTAGGCCTACAAAGAGAGGATTAGAGTTGCAAGTGGAGACAAGCCGTTGAGAACTAATCCTGAATGTGCTGTTCATTTGGTTGGTGAGTGACAGAAATCCAACTCAAACCAATTTAAGAAATAAGGAGTTTATTGGCTCACATACCTGAGATGTTCAGGGCTAGTTCTGGCTGGCTTCAGGCAAGGCTCGATCCAAGTGCTCAAGCAATGTAACCAGAATCTCAGGCAGGCTTTCCCTCACGGTGGCAAAATGGCCACTAAAAGTTCCAGTTTAGCAACCCTGGTGAAAAGAGGGCACTTCTTTCCTGATGGTGCCAGTAAAACTCCCAGGAATTGCTGATTTTCCCAGCTGGAATCATATGCTAATCTCTGGCCACCCACAATTAAGCAAGCCATGTGCTTGTTCCGTGAGCTGGAGATGTGGTCTGCCCATCTAAACCACGCGGGCCGGGAAGGGGTTAGGGTGGTTCCCCAAAGGAAAAGTGGAATTCTGTTATCAGAAGATCAATGCGCGGCAGAGCAAAACAGCAGATGTCCACTACGAATCTGATGTCATTCCAGTTGTCCCGGGATGATCTGTGTGGCATAAAAGACAGAAGTTCTAAATATAGCTCAAACATCCCTGGCTTCACTGGCCTGTGGTTCCCCAGGAGGTCATGTGAACACTCGTACTCATATCTTTTTTTCATTTTAGAAAGCTGCTTTTAAAGGTGGCCCCTACGATATCTCGGAAAGTCCCTCTGGGGTGTATCCACATGGACTCACAGATCAGTCTGGGCTCCTGCTCCAGCAAAGCTGCCCAGCTGTGCCCTGCTGTTCACCGCTGCACTCCAGGGCCAGAAAGATGAAAACACCGTGGGCCCTGCTCTCTGAACCCACAGGCCAGGTGGGAGATGAGATGAATGGTAAACGCTATGTACCGAATGCTTACTATCAACCAGGCATGTTACATGCCTTTTCCCCTTTAATCCTCCCAACAGCCCTTTGAGGTCTGTATTATGACTTGCACTTTACACGGGATAAAACGGTGGATGGTTAGCCAGGATCTGGAGGAGCCAGGATCTGACATCGGGTCTCTGATTTTCAGTCTAGCACTCTTTCTCATCTCCCTATCTACCTTCTGCCCAGAATCAAAACTAACTCAATTGACTATTACTCTCAACCCTAAAACAATGCTTCCCTCACAAGAGACGCTCGATTAAGTGGAATGCGTATAAGAGCTTATACGTGTTCCTCAGAAGGCCACTGGTCTGAAGGGGTGAGTTCGTCTGTGTAGGGCAGTGCTGTGGGCTGAACTTTGTCCTCCAAAATTCCTTTGTTGAAGTCCTAACACCCAGTATCTCAGAATGTGACTGTATTTGGAGATAGGATCTTTAAAGAGGTAATTAAGACAAAATGAAGTCATTAGGGTGGGCCCTAATCCAATACGATTGACGTCCTTCTAAGAAGAGGAGATGAGGACACAGATATTGACAGAGGGAAGACCACATGAGGACACAGAGAGAAGACGGCCATCTATAAGCCAGGTGGAGAGGCCTCCGAAGAAACCAAGCCTGCCCACACCTTGATCTCGGACTCCCAGCCTCCAGATTTGTCAGAAAAGAAATTTCTGTTATTTAAGGCACAGAGTCAGTGGTACTTGGTTATGGCAGCCTAGCAAATTAATACAGCCAGGAATATCTTGGAGAAAGAAGAGTTGGCATTATACGGTGTTGAGATGGAGGAAGAATGTTTTTTGTTGAGTTTTAAAAATTGCCTAGGTAGTAACACATGCACATTCAAAAGGCACAGGGTCTCCCTCCTACCTCTGCCCCACCCCCACCGCACCGCCACCCCATCTCCCTCCTGGGAGACAAATGGTTACCAGTCTCTCATATCTCCTCTCGGAGTTATTCATTCTTTCTCTCTCCACAAACAAACACAAATGTATATTTAAATTATTTTTCTCACCCTATACACACTGTTTTGCACCTTGCTTTTTTGTTTAATAAAACATCCTGGAGATCCTGCAAGAATGACTTTAAAAAAACATGTTTGGAAAGTCAGAGAAATACCCTGGTGAATCAGCAACATGATTAAGAACTAAAAGCAATGCATCAACACAGCCCCGCCGCCCTGGCAGATATTTTAAGCCTGCTGCATTCTGCGGAGCAGGCAGGAGAGGCCTCAGAAGCAGGTGGGGTGGGGGGCACCGTCCCAACTGTTAGCACTCTGCAGAGGGGCCCGAATCTCTCGGGAGGGCGGGCGAACCTTTGGTTGTTCGCTCCCTGCTTAGAGCTCCTCTCTGCCCTCCTCCCCTCCCCACACAAAGTAGGTCAGCTGGAGAGACACTGCCTTGAGCGAGCAGGCGGGAGGGCAGTCCATGCTGAGTGGGAGGGCATGATTCTGGGCCCATGTTGGGATGCCATCTGTAAGTGTAGACTCTCAGAGCTGTGAGAGATCTTAAAGATCATCTTGTCCAGTTCCTTCATTTGACAGATAGGGGAGCTGAGCCCAGAGGGAAAAAAAAGAGGAACTTTCATAAGGTCACATAGCTAGGTGGGGACAGAGCAGGGACCAGAACGTGGATGTCCTGCCTCTCAGGCCAGTGCTCTTCTCATGTTGCCACAACACCTCTGTTGTTTCTGTGGTCTTTGTCTAGGTGTCCAGAGCTTACTTTGTCTTCTTTGTCATGCCTCATGCAGCTCCCCTCTGCAATTAAAAATAAGAGAACAGACCCTCAAGTCAGACAGCCTGGGTTTCAATACTGGTTCACTCACGAGCTGGGTGAGGTGGGGCAAGTTAATTAGCCTTTTTGTGCCTCAGTTTTCTCTTCTATAAAATGGAGATGATCAGACTATGTACCCTGCAGGGTGTTGACAGGTGGCTTGTTGCACGGCTCCAAGCAGCATCGTTCACAGCCCCATTGATAATGTAGACCATATGTGAGTGGTCCTTTCTGGAGTGGCCAGTGCTTAAATGGAATCACGCTTGTCAGTTCTTTAGCATACAAAAAGCTCGTTAAATGTTGGCTATTATTATCACCATTAATTTTATTATCATCATGAAAAACTAATTGTCTTTAGAGGCAGCAAGGAATGGGAGGACTAAGGAGAAAAGTCATCTTTTCATAAGTTTCATTTCTATTATAAAGATAATAAGCACTCAGAACAGAAAACCTGGAAAACATATATAAGAAGAAAACAACAAAAATAATATTATCCCACCAACCAGAAATAACCTCTTTTGACAGATGGTGAATGCTTTTCCAGATCTTCCTTTCTTCCTGCCTGCTTTTTCACTTAGCAATACATTGGGAACACTACCTTCCCATGTCAATAAATTTTAATCTACAACATCAGCTTCAATGAGAGGAGTGGTTAAGAACGTGGACTCTGGACCTAGATGGCCTGGGTGCAAATGTCAGCTATACAACTTACCAGCTGTGTGACCTTGGCAAGATAATTAACCTCTCTGTGCTTCAGTTTCCTCACCTGTAAAACGGGGCTAATAATAATAACATCTACCTTGTAGGATTGTTGTGAGGATTAAGTGAGTTAACATATCTAAAGTCCTTAAAGAACTACTTTGTACAGAGTGTCATATTACTGTTTTGAGGTCAGTCCATTTTTCGAATATACTATAATCTGCTAAACTGGTCCCCTATTTTTGGCCCTTTAGATGGTTTCCAATTTTCCCCACCATAAATAACGTGGCCACAAATATTCTCAACTGTGTATCTTTGAGGACACCTCTGGTTATTTTATTAAATTCCTAGAAATGGAATTGCTGATTTATAGAGAATGTACTTGCAAAATTATGCAAAGTTTGTATCACTTTACATTCTGGCATCGTTTGAAAGGACAAGAGAGCACCATGATTCCTTGGCGTCCTGGGAAATAGAACAGGGGACTGTGGGGACGCACTTGGGACTAATTATCAGGAGATCCAGGAATTGCCATGTCTGCCCTTTGCAGCCTAATAACATGTTTCGCAAACTTCGATCATCTAAGTACCACCGTCATGACTTTTTCCATATCCAAGAACCATATATACTGTTATATATTTAATAGTAAAAAACAGATTTACTTAAAAAATACACTTCAAAGGAAAATTTTACCACCACCATAAATGTAAAACCAGAATCACTTGCAAAAAAAAGTAACTATAAAAAAGATAGATAACAAAAGCAAAATGTGATTAAATTGTAGCCAGACACTGTTTCCTGGAAAGGCTGTGAGCTCCAGGCCGTGGGCTTCGTGTTAGACGGGGCTCAGCAAGTTGGCAAGTGCTCGAGAGGCCTCAGAGCCTTGCTGGCCTCAAGCTGACCCCCTGTCCTTGGTGTAGTAAGAAGGATCAGAAGAGCACTGAAAAGTGATTTTTAGTGAGGGTGGGCAGTAGTGTGATTTTTTTGGGGGGGGGGGGATTAGCCCTGAGCTAACATCTGCTGCCAATCCTCCTCTTTTTGCTGAGGAAGACTGGCCCTGAGCTAACATCCATGCCCATCCTCCTCTACTTTATATGTGGGACACCTGCCACAGCATGGCTTGCCAAGCGGTGCCATGTCTGCACCCGGGATCTGGGCGGGTGAACCCCGGGTCGCTAAGAAGTGGAATGTGCGAACTTAACTGCTGCGCCACGGGGCCGGCCCGGGAGTCGTGTGATTTTGTGTTGAAGGATCTGTGAATTTACCTCCTGAAATTGTCTCTATACCCATCATTTTCCTCCCTTTGGGAAACATCAGCCAGAATTGCTTCACTTAGGGACAGCTTCCTAGATGTGAAAGGGCTGTTACCGCACGCGCCCGTGTAACCTTCTCAAGAACCTCTCACCAAGGTGCTGTAATCATCACCTCTGCTTTACAGATGGTGAAACTGAGGCATAGGAAGGTTAGCTAACACGGCCAAGACTGCTGCAGCTGAGCGGTGGTAGGGCTGGGGTTTGGGACTCAGGTGTCTGAGCTCCAGAGTCGAGGCTCGTTAAGTGATACCTTCCACAGGCAATGGGCGGTCCCATTACCAGTTATGAGCTGCCTCCCCGGTCTTGTTCTCATAGTTGAAAAGGTATATTTAGAAAATGGAACTTACCTGGGACCCTCTTAACTCTGTCTGATAACTGGCTTCTCATCTTGCCAGCTTGACCCTGCTTTGAACTTGACCTTGATCTTACCTTGTTACCTGGACTAGTGACTTTGAGACTTTGAAACCCTCCCTGGCACTGATGATTGAAGGCCTTGCACCAGGGATGCATGGGTCTAGAGATGAGGTTTACATTTGCATGAGTTTTCTGGGGACTACAACAGAGATGGGAGTGACTTTGCCAAGGGTTGCAGAGTAAGGTACTGGCAAACCTGGACTAGAACCCAGATCTGCTGAGTCCTACTTGGTCCACCACATCCTACAACTTTCTTAAGTTACATGGCCATTTACAATCATAACAATTGTCTTATTTGCTTTTCCCAGCAATCTCAGAAGATAGCTAGGTATTATTGTGAGTACTTTATAAATGAGGAAACTAAGTCTGTGTTCATAGTCACATAGCTAATTAGTGGCAGAGCCTGTTGTATACATCTAAGGAAATTCTATCAGAAAGGGGCATGATTAGGACTAGAACCCAACCCTGGCCTGTCTGACTTTAAGTCCAGATCTTTCCCTACAAAACGCCCATATCCATTTCTGCCCCTTCATTTTCCTACATCCTAATGCTATCTCCCATTTCCTAAGACTTTCAATCTTATCTCTCTTCTAGTAGGGATGGGGAAGTGGTGCCAAGTATGAGTGATTCATACTAAAGTGTGAATGACTATACCCAGTTTCATCTGTTTTTCCATCTGGACGTGTTTGTACTTAGAGTGGCTGCTCTCTAGTGCAGCTGAGGGATTCACTCCTGCATTTGTAGTCTATTGCTACATAACAAATTACCCTAAAACTTAGTGGCTTGACACAACTATAATAATTTATTATCTCTCACAATTTCTGTGAGTCAGGAACTTAGACGGGGCAGAGAAGAGAAGTCTTGACTCTGCTCCACGATGTCTTGGTCCTTAGGTACAAGACTCAAAGATTGGGGGTAGGAATCATCTGAAGATTCATTCACTTACATGTCTGGTGGCTGATGTCCGCTAGAACACTCACTCATGGCTTCTCCATGTGGCCTGAACTTCCTCTCAACATGGTAACTGGGTTCCCAGGGCAAGTATCCCAAAAGAGAGCCAGACAGAACTCACATTGCCTTTTATGACCTACTCTTGGAGTTCACACAGTGTTGTGTCTTCCTTGTCTCATTGGCTGAGGCAGTATCAAAGCTCCACTCAGTTTCAAGGGGAGGTAACATGGACCCCAATTCTCAGTGGAGGAACATCAATGTCACATTATGAGAAGAACACGTGGGACGGACATGTATTGTGCTGCTGTCTTTGGAAAATACAATCTGGTACAACTCCCTACTGGTGGGATCTCATGCACAAGTCAGGCCTGTGGGAACAGATTTTGGGGCAGCTGGTGGGGAGGGGTCCTCTTGGTGTGGCTTGGATCAGATCCCATTGCTCCAGCTTCCTACATTCAGAATTTGGCTTTCCTCTGCTCTGCATTTATCCTGCAGTTGGCTTGTGATCCATTTTTCTCAGATGCCCAGACAGCCCTCACCACTGATAGGCAGGGGCATGATCCCGCCTGCCGAGAGGACCTGACATTGACACTAAACAGGAATAAAAAGTGCTCATCTGCTTCTGTGCCATCAGACGGAGCCCAGTCAGCGACGACCAGAAAGTTTCCTGCTTTGAAGTAGGCCTTCCCTGGGCTCAAGGAGGAGCTTAAAGACTGAAGGTGGGGTACGCTCTGGGTGAGGGAGTGCGTGTGTTGGGGGTGGGGGTATCAAGATATGTCCAGCAAAGTGATGGCAGTCCCAGGATTTCTATCTGGGGGGCTTTATGGGCCGCAATCTGGTTGGAGGAAGAGATCGGAAGTTCCATTTGCACAACACTTTCCATACATTGGAGAAAGCATTAGTTGTCTGCTTCAAAGATTTGGGAACGGGAGCTGTCTTAGTTTGGATTTGACCAGGAGCAGATAAAGATTCGAGAGTGGGGAAGTGGGACAAACAAGGGAAGGCAGGCAATAAAGGGCACCTTATCAAACAGGCTCTCACTTGCATGGGTGGTTGGGGCTTCTCTTGCTGGGGAAACTATAGGCGCCAGTGTAAACTCTCACCTTCAGAGTTCCCCGCTTGAGAGGTGACAGACCTGGGGTATTGGTATTCCAGTTGCCATCGGGGGGCTCCCGTAGGGCAGGATTTAGCTCCATCCCGCTGCTCTGAGAAGAGCAGGCCTCCATGGCTTAGAGAAAGCCTTTAGACAAAGAGATACAGGAACTGGCCGCGGAAAGGCAGCTGGTACAAACCAAGTGGTAAGGAACGTGGGCAGGGCATTGACAGCATATCCTACAGGCAAAGTGAACACCTGTCCCAGTTTGCCCAGAACTAAGGGGGTTCTGGGATGTGGGACTTTCAGTTTTAAAACCAGGAAGTTCCCAGACAAACAAGGATGAGGTGGTCACCCAGCTACAGGGGCAAAACAAAACTGGGAACTAAAGCTCATCTGTCACCCAAAGCTACTGTATTGAAAGAAAGGATCAAAAAGGGATTTACGGGTGATAAAAATGTTCTGGAATCAGACAGTTGTGATGGTTGCATAATTTTGTGAGTATACTAAAAATTACTGGATTATACACTTTAAAAGGGTGAATTCTATGGTATGTAAGTTGTATTTAAATTAAAAAGTGATCATCATAAGGACAGACATATAGATCAATGGAATAGAACCGGGGATCCTGAAATAAACCCTTATTTTTATGGTGAATTGGTTTTTGACACTTGTCATTGGATTTAGGATCCACTAGGTAATCCAGGATGACCTCACTCCGAGATCCTTAACTTAATTACATCTATGAAGACATTTCTTTTTCAAACAATATTATATTCACAGGTTCTGGGGACTAGGATGTGGACATATTTTTTGGGAGGGCCACCATTCAACCCACCACAATGCCAATTTTACAGATGATGAAACCGAGTAACTTGCTAAAGCAACACAGCTAGTAATAGCAGAACAGAGAAGGCAATCCAGGCAGTCTGGCTCTGAAGCCCATGTTCTTAGCAGAGAAATGAGGGGACAAGACCAGGTAAGATTTCTCCAGCTGCATGGTGAAGGGTGGTCGGGAGAGAAGAGATAGGTGGCACACAGACCAACCAGGAGGCTGTTACAAGAATCCTGGACAGACATTGAAGAAGGATTAGACTAAGACAGTGACAAAGTGAATGGAGAGAAAGGGAAGAGACCCTGTATCCCGTCCCAGTAATTGGTTCCTCCCCAGCCCTCCATGGGGTAGTTTGGATGGTCCTTTGGGGCTTCAGGCCACGAAACTTGAAGACCCTTGGGGGTTGAATTATGCCTTTCAACCCACCGTGATGGAGATGGGATAGAGGGATGGGGCCCATCCCTAGAGATGCAACTAGGAAGTGTCTCATCTCCCTGCCCCTCCCTGAACACATATTTAAGTAAGAGTGGTGAAAATGAACCTCCAAATGTAGTCTGGACTTGGGTATGTGTCTTAGTCAGCTTGGGTCGCCATAACAAAATACCATAGGCTAGGTGGCTTAGATAACAGAAATTTGTTTCTCACAGTTCTGGAGGCTAGAAGTCCAACATTTGCAGTTGGCCAGCTGGAGACCCAGGAGAGCCAATGGTACAGTTCCAACCTGAGTCTGAAGATCTAAGAACTGGCAGAGCTGATGGTATGAGTTCCAGTTCATGTTTGAGTCCAGGGGCAGAAGAAGACCAATCTCCCAGCTTGAAGACAGTCAGGCAGAGGGAAGGTATTATTCTTTATTGAAACTTTTGCTCTATGTAGGCCTTCCATGGAATGAAAGAGGCCTATCCACACTGGGGAGGACAATCTGCTTTACTCAGTCTGCCCATTCCAATGTTAGTCTCATCCAGAAGCGCCCTCACAGACACACCCAGAAATAATGTTTAACCAAACACATGGGTACCTCATGGCCTAGTTAAGTTGACATATCAAATTAACTATCACAAGTCAAAATCTGTCTTAGCTCAGGCTGCCATAACAAAATACCATACACTGGGTGGCTTAAACAATTGAAATTTATTTTCCCATAGGTCTGAAGGCTAGAAGTCCAAGATCAGGGCACTAGCATGGTTGGGTTCTGGTGAGGGCTCTCTTCCTGGCCTTCCGTCTGTGTCCTCACATGGTGCAGAGAGAGCAAGCTCTCTGGCACCTCTTCTTATAAGGGCACTAATCCCATCATGAGGGCCCCATATTTATGACCTCATCTAACCCTAATCATCTCCCAAAGGCCCCATCTATACATTGGGGGTTAGAGATTCAACAAATGAATTTTGTGGGGCACATAATCCAGTCCATAGCAGTATGAGAATGGCAGAGAGATGTCTTTTAGCATGACTTCCCTCTAAGCACTGAAGAGTCTTGAGTAGCTCCCTCTGACCACACCCTAAAGGCCAACTCCCAAAATCTAGCCCCTGCCTACTTTCTAGAACTTACCTCCTATGTTCAATTCCCCTCTGCTCCATCAGGTGACCTGTGGCTTATACCAGTTGTTTGAGAAGTGAGACTAATGGCTAAGGTCACAAAAGTAACGGATTTTGTTTAGCCGGTGGGATAGATTGGTGAATCTTGAGACGGCAGAATCAGGCATGGCCCAATAGAAAGAACGGGGGATTGGAATCCAAGAGATCTGGGTTCATACTGTGGCTTTGCCACTTATTTGTTCCAAAACCTCGGCCAAGCTACCTAACCCCTTTGAGACTCTGTGTTCTCATTTATGAAGAAGGAATAATAGTAATACCCGTCTCAGGGGGTTGTTGTGAGGATTCAATGAGATCAATGCTTCAAACCCTGCCATCATGAGTCTTTCTGAATTCTTCACTCTGCTTGTCAGTGTAGACAAGCTCTAAGGAGAACCAGGGATAGGGCTGAGCTGACTGAGAATTTCTCTGAAGGCAGCAACATCAGTTTAGGAGAGAAGAGCTCATTTCGATGAGCCTTCCTTAACCGGAGGGAGGAGTGTTTTGGCCGGGTTTTAAGCATTCTTTGTCACTCTCTCAGCACACTTAGGGGCTGCCTCCTGGGTGGAATCCTGTATTCACCTGTGTGGCCTCCTGCCTCTAAACCTCCTCTTATCCACAGCTCAGGTGCCCACTGCCCCCTGCAGCCTCAACACCACCTGAATTCAGGCAGAATCTAGGGAGACCAAGGACAGAGGAGGAGCATCATCATTCCCAATCAAATATCACTTTCGTGGCTTACATTTACTGTATATTTACTATACACCAGATGCTATGCTTAGAACTTTACATGTATGATCTCATTTAGTCCACCTGATAAACTTATGAGGCAGGTACTACTATTATCTTCACTGTACCGATGAGGAAACTGAGGTTCAAGAAAGTTATGTAAATTGCCAAAGCCCCCTAAGCCTTAGATGATTGGATCAGGATTGAACAGCTGACCCAGGCTGCATCACTCAGATTCTCTCTCCCAGAAATTTGGGATTAGATTTGAGATGCATGATAGTCTCCACTTGTCACTCAAAATGAAGACATGTAAACTGGGGAGCTATGGGCTGGTCATTAATGGTTAGATACAGACAAAGGCAGAAATTCTGTAGAAAGAAAAGAATGAGGCAGCCACAGAGAAAGAAACAGAGATGAATGAGCCTTTGGAGAAACAGAAAGTGAGAAAGAGACTGAGTCCCTGGATTCCCCAGTTAGACTTCTTGCCTGTGTTAGTCAGGACTTTAGGAAGTAAATGATAGAAATTTGACCCCTACTGGCTTGAATGAAAGAGAATCCATTGGCTCTAAAAATAACACTGGCTTCAGGCATATCTGATCCAGTGCTTAATTCTGTTGGGAAACTGTCTCTATTCCTTGGATCTGCTTCCTTATGTCTTGGTGTCAGCTTCAGGCAGGCTCTTTCCATAGTAGCAAGACGGCTGCTGGAAGCCCCAGGCATATATTCTTACACTTTCATCAGCTGAGAGTGTCCCTTTCCCGAAAGTTTCAAGAAAGGTCTCACCATTGAGCCATTGGCTACCTTGGGCCATATGACCAACTCTGAGGCTATCACTGTGTTCAAGGAGATGGAATGCCTAATTGGCCAGACATGGTTCCAAGGGATGGTGTCAGTTCCACTCAAATAACATGGACTGAGAATGGGGAAAGGTGGCTCCTCAAAGAAACCCCCATCATAGGCAGGGGGCTGGATATAGGGCAATAAAGACAATAGGTGTTCATTGCATCCTGCTCTTTTCTTATAATCAATTTCTTTCCTATCTTTTAGCTGGCTTAAGATGTCTTGGAGGAGGATTTGTTATTTGTAACCTAAAGAATCCTTGACAGATATAGCTAGATTTCTGCCATATGCTTCCAGACCTCTTTCCCTGTGTTCTGATACCCTTCTCCACTCAGCCACCAGCGCCAAGGGCTTGTCCAACCTGCTCTTATACCTAACTGTAGTCACAGATAAACAGTGCCACATTCTTCCTCCTTTCACCAGTCTGATGCAGACTAGCATCTTGGAAGCCACGCTGAAGATGGCAGAGCCTCAAGGTAGAAAGACTTTGGTTTCTTAAAGAACAACCGCCTGGAAATCAGGATCACATCTGTTGGAGTACATATACACAAGAAATAATCTTCTCTCGTGTTAAGCTTCTGAGATTTGAGAGTTGATGTGTTTCAGAGATACCATTACCTTAACTAATACAAAACAAAGAGTTAAAGAGATTAGACTGGATTTTCAAGGCTGGTTACCCTTACCAGTCAGGAGTCTTAGTTGCAAACAACAGAAACCAACTGTGGAGTATATAAGCAAAAAAGGAATTAATTGAAAGGACATTGGATAGCTCACTGAATTGCCAGAAGGCTAGGGATCCAGGATTGGAAAATGGGTAGGAATAGAAGGAAATTATACAGCCAGAATCACAGGCAAAGGTCACCTCAGAAGCAGACTGTTGGGGACCCTGCCACTCTCAGTGCTGAACACTGGACATCCCAGTTCGCATGGCCTACACCTCCAGCCCTGGACACCTCTGCCACTTCCATCCCTAGAAAGTGGGTGTTGGGGCCGTTCCTCTGGGTTTGTTTCTTTTCATCACCACCTCCAGATTCAAAATCCCAAGAAGGTGCATCAGCTTGGCCAAACGAAGGTCACGTGCCCAGCTTCTGGTTGCCAGAAGCTCTGAGAAAGAGGGCATTTCTGGGCTTTTCAGCTTCTACACTGGAAGGCTACCTTTACCTTCTATGTAGGGTTAGATAGTGGAGGATTTCTCAAACTAGGAAGGGGATCAGCCAAACTGCCCCTCCAAAACAATGAAAACCCAACGACAACCATTACTGCCATAATTATTACTAGTACTAAGACAAATGTCCACTCCAGAGACCACTGAAGGGTTTTAAGCAGGGAAATGACATTACCAAATACACTTTGGCAAAATTCTTTTCTTGGCTAAATGTGGATTGGATTGGAAGAAGCCTAAGCTGGGGACAAGGAAACAAATAAGGAGCCACTCAAAGTGTGTCTGTGGAAGAACCACATGGGGCGTCACCTGGGAGCTTGTTAGAAATGCAGAATCTGGGGTCCCACTCCTGAACTGGTCTAGTGCATGCTCTTCAAACTTTAACATACATATGAATCACCCAGGAATCTGGCTAAAATGCAGATCTTGATTCAGTAGGTCTGGGGCTTGCGATTCTGCATTTTTAACAAGTTTTCAGGTGATGCCAATGCTGCTGTTCCATGGATCACATTTGGAGTGGCACAGATCTAGGTCAGACAGAATGAGAGCTTGACCTGGGTTAGTGGCAGTGGGTTGGAGAGATTCCAGATTCCAGAGCTGTTAAGGAGATAGAATTGACAAGATTAGGCAATTCTTTTGATGTGAGGAGAAACCAAGGATGAATTCTAGGTTTCTGGTTTGGGTAACTAGATGGCAGAATTTAGGGGATTTTCTTTTCTTTTTGCTGACCTATATTTCTTATAAAGATGCTGAATTTACTGTGCATTAAAAAGAGAGGATGGAAAAGAAATCAACGATACAATAAGGAGCTCAGGTAAATAAGGTATTTTAAAATATGACAAAATTTTGACTTTTGTTGAATAAAATACACACTTTTCCATTGAATAGTTTCTTGGGTATGATCCATGTTGAATTGTTACAAACTGTTAAGCTGCTAGAATCTAACTTTATTTCCAAGAAGACTTAACAAAATGTGATATTTTTTTCCTCTTTGTTAATTTAAGAACTAATCGTGTTATAATGCTGACCAGGTGTGACATACTGATTTCTCTTTAAAAATACTTCCCAGGGAGCTGATTATGAAAACATAAGGAGGATAATGTGCTTCTTTCAATACCAAACCCAATTAATTTCAGTGACTCATAAATGCTAAGGTGAAAAATTAGAATATTAAAGCTTCATTTGTTTAAGAAAGAAATCATTTTCCTTCTTCTCAATAGACTTCCAATTGTCTTGGACATAAATTTCTCTCTGAAGTTAGCTTCGAGAATTCAGTAAAAGCAAAGGAAGGTTCATCCTCAAACTTTGTTGAAAGAGTATCCAACTATCAGGTGACAGGCTGCTGGTGGAGGAACTGATCACCTTTTAACGGGAAGCATGAAGATAATGACTGATAGTTATTGAGCCCTTTCATGCACCACACAACTTCTTGATCACAGGTCTCTGAGGTAGGTACCTTGTTGTTGTTGTTAGTGCTGTTGAGTCAATTTCGACTCCTAGCGACCTTGTGTAGCGCAGACCAGAACCCTGCTCAATCTTTTTTGCACCATCCTCTCACCTTCTGCTGCTCTAGCAGACAATGCTCTGCCGTATTCATAGGGTTTTCATGGCCAACTTTTTCGGAAGTGGGTAGCCGGTCCTTCTTCCTAGTCTGTCTTAGTCTGGAAGCTCCACTGAAACCTGTCCACCATGGGTGACCCTGCTGGTATTTGAAATCCCGGAGGGATAGCTTTCAGCATCACAGCAACATATGGCTGCCACAGTATGACAACTGACAGATGGATGGTGTGGTTCCCTGACTGGGAAACCAACCTGGGCCGCAGTGATGAAAGCATGAACCTTAATCACTAGACCACCAGGGCTGCTAGGTACTTCTAATTCCCAATATATAGATGGGGGAAAAAAGGCTTAGTGAGGTTCAGTGACTTGCCAACTTTTCCCAGATGGGAATGACACCAGACAGGGATGACACCCTAAAGTAGGGCTGACTGCTTGCAGAGCTATGGCCCTCGAAAATTTACCCTTGAATTCTGGAATGTTAAACAAAAGATTATAAAATACAATCTCTAGTGCTTACATATGAGGAAAACAAAGATCAGATGATTCCTGGTCCACTGTGATTTCTGACGCACAATGCTGTCTTTCGCTGAAACTGGCCCAAATCTATACAGTTGGTGAAATGGATCTAATTTGAATGCATATAGGTGGTTCCCTACTGCTATGACTTTGAGAGCCCTGGAAGACTTTGTTTTCCCTAAGATATGCCTCCCCCAAACATGCGCCCAACTAGATGGTCTCTGAAGTTCTAGCATTAAATATTAATTCCTTTAACTCAGGCTATTCTTATATCCTTGTTGCAATGCAGTTGCTCAAGCATTCCAAAGTGGATATGTGCACCATTTTCTGACAGCAGGTTTTAACTGGAGAGCAGGAACCAAGAGGGAGAACGGGAGCAGACTGACATGAGTCTTAGGGCAAGAGTAAGAGGAATAAGGAAAAAGGTGAAAAATGGGGGATCTGAGGACTCGAATGACAAATCTCTCTACTTTGCTGAAGAACTGATCTAGACTAACGAGGAACTCTAACAGTTAATGACAAGTTTTTGTTGTGAATAAGGATAAAGACAACAATAGGCAGACCTGATTTCTCTCTCTAAGATCACCTACAAATATAATATAGATGTGGAGCATAGCCACAAAGAGCTTGGAGAAAGAGCCCTGAACTTCACACTTCTTGGCTCTGTGACCCTGAGCAAGTTGCTCCATCCTCACTACTGTGCTTAGCTTTTAAGGAGAGTTGCTGTCAGGTAGGGCAAGGCAGGAAGGGCCAGAACTGAGAATTGATTTGGCTGCTGGGTAGATGATATTTTTGAAACACTCTGAATCTCTCCTAGCATTAAATCCTCCTAAAGCTTATCCATGCTGAACATGCTTCAAACAAGGTTGACACTAAGCCTCCTTCCAGAGACTTCTCAATTCCCAGTGGCTTCTCTGTTTCATATTCCTCTCCTTGTTGGCAAACATTAGTGGAACAACCTCAGTTGTCCTTGTTAGCATTTTTGTTCGGCCAGAGAAGTTTCTGCCATGCTCCTTTTCCTAGAAGGATCCTTTCTCACCTCCGGGTGAAATAGAAGGAGAAAGAAACAGTTTATGTAATGGCATGATTGCACTGATGCCTCAAACTCATTTTTTCTCCAATTACCATTTTCTGACAGCTAGTTTAGAAATCGTTACCAAAATTTTTCTTTTCAGCCAGAGAGCTTCCAGTTATAGATCCAAGTTTATCAGAGCATAAATTTAAGGAACACATTTAAACAGAACTGCAGATTTTAAAACAGAGACAACGAACGCTTTTTCATCAACGACACAGACTGGGAAGAGGGTGATTCCCCTGAGGAACCTAGGAAAAGATGTAAATGTTTGGGAATTTCCCCAATTAATCTCATGAAGGCATCTTACCTTAGATTGTGACTCAGCTTGGGGACCAGAGACAGACCTATTGACATAGCTGATCAAACACAAAAGTCTGACCAACAGGCAGAGCCCTGACCACTGGCAGGCATTTGTGTAGATGGTGAACCCAAGGTTTTGGCACAATCCCTCCAGAACTGAAGACAGCTGCCCCTGTGGTTACACAGCCAGGATAGGAAAGAAGAATGAGTTGGTTAAAATAAAAACTGGAGAAAAGCAGTCTCCTGGTGTGAAAAGAACATGGGTTTAAGAGTCAGAAATACCCGGGTTAGAATCCTTGCTTTGCTACTAACTAGCTAAGTGACCTTAAGCAAGACCTTACACTTCTCCGAGCTTCAGAATCCTCATGCACACAGTGGGCCTGTGCACAGGGGGATGGGACAAGAGGATGCAACGGAAGTGCCAAACACCAGGCCTGGCACAGTGCAGATCCTCAATACTTGGGTTGAGAGCACCTTTTCAGACCACTTGCTGGCATCTACCCAAATCTCATTCCTAATTTTGATTTGGCCTCTCCTATCCAATGTTGTCACGTCACTCTGGCCATACCTCAGCTCACTTCTGAGACTCTGCATACCAGAGAAGAGGAGAAAGGGGTCATTGATGCAGTGTAGCTCGAGGGTGTCATGTAGATCTTAAACGGCTCCAGTGGCTCCCCGTTGCCTCAGAATCAGGTTAACACTTAGCAAGGGAGGCAGTGTTGTGGTGAAGCTCCCTGCCTTTGGAATTAGCCAGACCTGGGTTTCAACTCCAGCTCGGCCCTCTCCTCCCTGTTCGACCCTAGTGAAGTTGCTCTACTTTCTGAGCATCAGTGTTTTCAGCTGTAACAAAAAGGATTATGATAGTGCCTATTTCATAGGGTTGTTGAAAGGATTACATGAGATCACACATGAAGTTTTCAGCATGGGCCTGGTATACATCAAGCACATAATTAACGTTAGCTATTGTTGTTACTATATATTATTTTATTTTATTATTAGTTATTACCACCTGGTTCCAACTTGTTTACAGACCTTCCGCCTGTCTTCATGCAACATCATGCTTCAGCCACTTTGAAATTCTACAAAAAAAAGCATCATGTAGCATAGTGACTATAATTAATAATACTGTATTATATACTTGGAAGTTGCTAAGAGAGTAGATCTTAAATGTTCTCACCACAAGAAAGGAAATGGTAATTATGTGATGCGATGCAGGTGTTAGCTAACCAATCATGTTGCAATATATATGTATATCAAATCAACGCATTATTCACCTTAAACTACATGATGTTATATGCCAATTATATCTCAATAAAGCTGAGGGAAAAAACCTAAAAAGAAAAAACACATTAAGTACTTACTATGCTCCAGGCCATTGCTGAGTGCTGGATACCCCTCAAAAAAAGCCTCAGTTTATAAGACACAGGAGCTCATAATCTAGTTAAACTCTATTTGCTGTTTCTGAAGCTTTCTCGTACATTTATATCATGATACCTTTGTAGATGCTCTTTCCGCTGCCTGGCAAGAACTTTCTTCCTTCTTTTGTTGGTGTTGTCTTATTTATCCCTTAAAGTTCAGCTCAGCTGTAAAATATTTCCTGATCCCTTGAGGCAGAATTGAATGCTCCTTCCTCTTTCATTCCAAAGCAACTTGAATATATATAATTCTATTATAGCACTGTACTGGGGTTTTAATTTGTCTGTTTCTGCTACTAGACTGGGAGCTTATTGAAGGCAGAGACTGTCTCTCATTCATTCAACAACTATTTATTAAGCCTCATGTGCTAGGCAGCAGTACACACGCTAGAGATATCAGAGATATAATACACGGTTCCTGCTCTTAAAGAATTCATAATATAGTAAAGAAGCAGCCATTTATCCATCAAATTCAATTCAAGTTGACAATTGTTATAGGGAGTACCCACAGCAGTCTCGTTGGTCTGTGCATTCCTCATACCTAGGCCCTGAGAATTGGCTTGATTTGAATTCCCTGACCAAATGTCACAATGCTGAAATGTCACCATTCAAGTTTGTTTTCTTTAGGTCTGTATTAACTAGGATTCTTTTGGTTGCAAGTGACAGAAACCCAACTCAACCTACTGTAAGCAAGAAGAGGAATTGATTGGCTCACCAAGAAAAATTTGAACAGCCAGATTATGTGAAAAGGAGAGGAATCTGCATTTCAGGAAGAAGTGGCAACAGGGGCTTAGGGCCAGGATTTGCTCTGTATCCTTTTTCTCAGTATTTTGGTGTCATTCTTACTGCCAACCAGCATTCTCTCTGTATGGTGGTATTGGAGGCTCTGTAAATGCACCACTCAGATCTCCTTGAGGTGGCCATGAGAACGGGCCTGACAGACCTGCAGCTACAGAAAGCTTCACTGACCAAGGGTCCCAGCTGCTGAAATTCATTGCCTATGTCTGCCCTGAGGCTGTGCTTTCCATGACCTGCTCCCTGCTAGGGACTGAGTGTGTTAGGGACACTAAGGCAGGCCCATTCCTAGAAGACCAGAGCCCCTTGATGATCGACTTGGGCTTGAGGACTCACAGCCTGTCAAATCTTTGGACTGCATGGTAGTCTGGGATGCTCCCTTCTTCCTCTTTCACCTGGAGTCAGACCTACACTGCAGTCTGATGATTCTTGAAGCCTTGCCTGGTTCCCTTCCCGTTTCCTCTCACTGGTGATTTGCCTAACAAAATCCTTGCACACTTAATCCTGTTTTAGCGTCTGCTTCTCAGAGGACTGGACTAACAAACTCCTTCAAGAGAGCCTGCTGTGGGGAGCAGAGTGGACTGAAAGGCCTAGCTGCTCTGCCCTAGATCCACAGTAGCATTGCTGAAGCCACGCTTCCCCCAGACTGTTTCTAGCCAATAACTGAGCAGGTGGGGGTCCATTCCTCTGATGGATGTCTTTGGCTTAGCGAATCCCCATAGGCCTGGCCCAAACTTTCTTAGAAGTGTGCTTCCGTCTGAAGCTCTCCCTGCCCTATGCCTGCTCCCTCCCCTTTATCCTTCACAGGTGCTTCCCTAAGAAATCTCTCCCATGTCCAATCTCACCTTGGTATATGCTTTTCAGACTTGAACTGACAGAGGTGGTAAAAAGGGCTTTGAATAACTCTTGCATTTCACCTTACAGTTCCTACACCATAGAGACTAGTCATTATTTTTAATCTAGTTAAAAAAAAAAAAAACTCCCAGAGAAAGACTCTGATTGGCTTGACGTGGGTCAGGTGAACCAATTGACTGGAGTCAAGAGAGTGAGTCATGTGAAAACATGGCAGCCATGTGGATGGAGTATAGGAGAAAGTGCCCAAGAAGAGGTTGGGGAAGAGGATGCTAGACAGATAATACAAAAAAACAAAAATTTCCATAGGGTCTTGGAGGCATTGGAGGTTTTCAGAACTCCTTAGAAAATCCATGGTAAAAGGGGGCGGTGGGAATCATTCTTAAAACTTATCAGCTGGTGTCTTGAGGCTATTGATGATTGAAACGCAGAGTAAAGCATTATAGATAGTGCCCAGGGGAGAACAGCAGCATCAAGTCTGGGCCAGGGGTCCCGAATTGGGACTGGGAAGGCAGTAGAGGCAAACTTGAATCTTCCCAATTTTGTCGTGGGCCAGCCTTATCTGAGTCCCCCTTAATGGGAAAACAAAGGTACAGTCCTTTACTACAATAACGGTTATGCAAATCAACAATTATTCAGGATCCCTGAGATCCAAAGGCCAAAGAAGTACCAGATGCAAAAAATCTAGAAGGGGCCAGAGGCAGGGATCAAAGTCCGGGAATGGAGCCAGGAGTTCAGACCTGGAAGACAGATTGATTGGGGTAGGTTGGGATCAGATAGCGGTGGGGATCCACTGGCCTTGCAGGATTGCCTAGGGTATCAGCTACCATTTATAGCTTGCTTTTAAGGTCTGGCAGGAATACAATGAGTGGGTGGGATAGTCTTACTGAAACGTCCTGAGGTGGAATAGCCACAGCACAGTGCGAAATGCACACACTGAACTCTTACCATGAGCCGAATTGAGCCACAGTTATAGATTAGTGTATTTGGAGCCATAATGGAATTTTCCAGGAGACTTCAAGGCTGGAGAGCCCTTTATAAGTCAACAGAAATCTGTAATTCCTAGGTATCAGAAGCTTTCAGAAATAAAGAGAATAACTGCAAAAGAGGATTTGGAGTATGTGTTTCTTGTGGATCTTCTGAGATAAAAGGAGATGACTATGTGACTCCAGTAGGAAGTCCAGACACAGCTTGACAGGAGTCAGGTTGGAAAGGTCAGAGGTCTAGGACTCTGTATCCACCCTGCACAGCCACTAACCTGTCATGCTCACTGTCTTTCGAGCATTCGCAAGGTGACATTCACGCATTTACTATATGCCAGACATTATCCTAAGCATTTTTCGTGCATCACCTCTTTGAAACTCAGAAAAACCCTATAAGGTAATGACTGTGATTGTTCCCATTTTACAGAAGGAGAAAATTGAAGGCCATGGAATGAAGTCAATTGCCAAAGTCACACCCCTAGAACAAAGTAGGTCTGGGACTTGTACAGTAAAGCCTGTGTGATTGATCACCGCACTGTACTTCCCCATCCCATCCCCTCTCTCAATTACTGACTTTATTACCTGTTTTTTCATGTATGCCTTCGACGCCCACAGCTGTCCTTTCAACTAGTACCCAGGGTCTTATTGATTAATATTAAAAAAGTAATTCTTTTTGGTTTTCTTTTTGAGCTTAGGTTTTGAGTTTTCTTTTTTGAGCTTAGGTTTTGTTTCGTTTGTTTTGTTTTTTAACTAGGTGATATAGGCACATGGTGCAAAATTTAGGATACAAAAGAGCATACAGGCATTTCCCTGTCACCCAGTTCTCTTACTATGCATGAGTTTAGAAGTCATTTGTATTTTCTTTCTTTCATGTCTATTACCTATTTTGCTATAGAACTGTTATTTTTTTCCTTATTGATACATAGAAGATTTTAATATATTAAGTCCTACCCCTGTGGTATGAATTGTCAGTATTTTTCCCAGTTTGTCTTTTGCCTTTTGAATATGAGAGGGTTTTTTCCATGAGAAACATTATGGCAGTCAAATTTGTCAATTTTTTAATTTTATGACTGGGACATGTCATTCTTAGACAGCTATTCCTTATTCCAAGATCATAAACAAAATTCCCTACATTTTCTTCTATTACTGTTTTGGTTTTCATCCATCTGAAATTTTTCTGCTGTACTGTGTGAGATATGGATCCAATTTAAGTTTTTCCTGTGATAACTATCCAGTTATTCCAACAACGTTTATTGAATCATCCCGTTCCTCAATGATTTGAAGGGCCACATTTATTCTAGACTAGATTTCTAGGTGTATTTAGGTTTATTTCTGAGCTTTCTATTTATTGATCTGTCTGTCTCTGGATGTACCACGCTTTTTAAATTACTGCAGCCGAATACCATGTTTTCACACCTGGGAGAGCCAGTCCTTCCCTTTCCACTCTTCCTTCTCAGAATCCTCCGAGCTAACCATTGTTTATTTTTCCATATGAATGTCAAAGTCAGTTTGCGTAGTTCTCCCCCAAAATCTGTTGGTATTTTTTCTATTGGAATTGCCTTAAATTTACAGATTAATTTAGGGAGAAATGACATCTTTATGATGTTGAGTGCTCCTACCCAAGAAAATGACACACCTTTCTTTTTTTAAGCGTTCTTTGGTGTCCCTTAGTAATGTTAATTTTGTTTTCAAATAGAATTTGCATGCATCTTGTTAAGTTTACTGATGGATAGTCTATCTTTTTTATTGCTAATCCATGTTTTTTCTCTCTCCTCATATTTCCTAAGTGGATGCTGTTTTGGCAACAATTTTAAATCTCCACTCTCGCAGTATTGTCTCAGGCTATCTGGGGAAACTTCACATCTGATTTGACTTGGGTTCCAGTTCCTGCCGCCAGCTTGCAGGTAAGACCCAGTCCCCCTGAGACTGAGACGACTTCTGAGGGTTCTGGCGAAGGGATGCCCTAGCCATACAGCTAAGCTACTCTAGGATGGGTGCCACGGATCCTAAAACAGGCTGACGATGTTACGTTTGTTATACACTACAAATTTGTGTAAATCCAATGCCTTTTCATCCACTGTGAGGTGTCCGTCCACATCAGGGCAGATGGCAAAGTAAAGCTTATGTTGCTTCCATCTGAGACTGTTTGGATAGACTTACCTTGGGCATGCTGACAATCGATCACCTTGAGGAATTGAGGTAGCATTCAGGATTATACTTTCTAAAGATGTGACATGATTTTCTCCTCAAATCAAGAAAGGCAATAGGCTGTCAGGTATCCTCCCAGAAAAATGGAATCTTGGACTGGTATTGGAATTCACCAATGTTCATTAGCCTTCTCTGCCATCACTAATATTTAATGAGCACCTGCTATCTACGTGCCATTCTGTGCTGGGAGTTGAGGACATAGAAATGGATAAAGTCACAATTCCTGCTCTAGGTGAGCCCACAGTACAGTGGGGGAAGATAGGCAGAAAGTCATCATAATGAATAAGGAAGAACATTCAATAGAGGTGTGTTTAACATGCCCTGGGAATTCAAAGGAAGGGGATATGAAATTTATTTGGGATTAGAAGTATTGTCTTTTGAGTTGGGCCTTGAAAGACAAGGAGTTGTTAGCTAGTCTGGCAAGGGTATCAGAGAGTACTAGTACCCTATAACTCTCCACTTGAGAGCTAGCTCTGGTGGTCGGATGGGCCTGGCTTTTGTGCAGGGCAGGCTACCAGGTGAGTTTATGTTCCCAGGAGCAGTACTCAGCCATTCTTGAATGAGATTTGGTGGGTGAATGTTCTAGCTTTCCCAGCCATTGAGTGGGACGGTTCCAAGATGTGTCCTACAATATCTACCGGCATTGCTCAGTGGGAAAGGGCCCCAGCTGCCCAAAGTGGTAACCTGCTCACTAATGCACCTTTGGCTTCCTTCCCTTCCCAGTCTCACTTGTCCACTTCCTCAATGGTGCTTCCTGGGATCGCCTCTTAAGCAAATTATTTGCACTCAAATCCTCGTCTCAGGATCTGCTTCTGGGAAACTGACTCTCATACAGCAAAGCATGGGCAGGGTGTACTTCTGGAAGAGGGAACAGCATCAGCAAAGGCACAGAGGTATGACAGAGCATGCCTTGTTTGGGGAAAAGAAAAAAGTGAAGTATGGCTGCAGAGCAGTTCAAGAAAGGCTAGGAGATGAGCTAGCAAGGTAGTGTGGAGAATCGTGAATGCCTGGCTACCAAGGGGCTTTACCCTCTGTGGAGGAACGACAGTGGGATAAGAATGGAATTTTTAAAAAGTCCCTCAGAGGATTTGGTGGTGGGCAAGGGCACTGCCTGGGGAGCAGGGACAAAGAAGACCCTCTTCCCTCCTCCTGGATACTTTTGCACAAGGCATGGGGCTCCAAGCTCGAGCTCTTATGAGCTCTGGGGCTCAGGCCCCTCCACCTGGGCTAGTCTCCTGCCTTCCTACTGAGTCGGTAGCTGCCTTCATCACCTGCCAGGCAGAGCTGTTGCCGGGGCTGCAGCCGCAGATGCTGGAGGTGGGCGGAGCTCAGTCAACAGCCCGCACACGCTGTTTCCAGGCCTGGGACGGCTGTATATCCCCAACGGCGGCAAAGACGGAATTTTCCTTTCTGCAGAGGCGCCTTACCGCTCACCACTTGCCTTCTCCACTCTCAATGCAGGGCTCATCTGAGGCTTCCTATTCAGGTGGTCATTGATATTCTAGTCCTGTGGTTGGCTGCTGTTAGTGGTGGAATTGGGAGGCATTTGCAGACGAGGCTGGGGAAGGACCAGGTGCTTTGTCTGTCTGCCTGGATACTGAGGCATGGTATTTTGGGGAGCAGGTTTTCATAAGCAGTCTTATGACTTGTTTCCTTTTCCTTCTGTCTTTCCTTCTATTCTTTCATTTTCCTTCCTCTCTTCCTTCCTCTCACCAGGCCCTGGACTAGGCATTCAGGATTCAGAGATGACTCAGTAGAAATCTCTGCCCTCAGAAAGATCCCAGTCTAATGAGGGAAGGAGAGCATGACTCAATAATTACAATATTGCGTGCTGAGTACTATCACTGAGTTATTTATGTATTTTAAATATTTGTTGGATGGAGAAAGGAAAAAAATGAATGAATGTTAGGGCACAGAGGCACAGTCAGGGAGGGCTTCACAGAGGCAGTGGTGCCTGAGATGTGTTTGGAAGGACTGGTTATAATCATGAGCACTTGCTAACTGCCAGGCACCATGCTAGGCCCTTTAAGCTTGAATCTTCGTGACAACATTATGAAATAGCCCTACTTTACAGAGGAAGAAAATCTCAGGGAGATTAGATAAATTGTCTGAGATCATAATGCTGCAAGTGCTACAATCAGGATTCCAAAACAGCTCTGTCTACCACAAAGCCTGTGGTGGTTCTACAGCACCGTGCTCCAAGGGATACAGAAGGGCATTGCCAGCAGAGGGAATAGCTTGGGTAAAGGCTTGGAGGCACACTAGAGATGACACAGGGGCTGATTTTCTGGAGCCCTTGGCTGCCATGGTCTCTAATCCCCAGCACTTTCCAAAGTGTTCACTATGGCCTGTAGGAAAAGCAAGTGGGCAAGTGAGCATTCAACCCTTCCTCCTAAAGTTGGGAATTACAGTTTGAATCTCAGCTTCTCTGTGACAGGCTGTGTGACCTTGGGGAATTCTCTTCCCTTTTTTGAGCCTCTGCTTCCTTATTTGTTTAAATGAGGGTATGATTCCTACCTTGTAGAGTTGCTGTAAGAATTCAAGGCAATGTGTGAAGTGATCATTACTATTGATCTATTCAAGGTGACTTTAGGATACCCAGGACTGGCTCATGATGGAGGGGTTGGCTGAATCATCAGGCAAGGGGACTTTTAGATAATTGGTTGGGGGATGCCTTCCATAAAGGCGCTGGCAGAGAGCCTACTGCTAGCCTGCTTCAAATGGACCAGATGCTATTTTGGAGATGAGAAAAGACATTCTCTTGATACTGACAATATAGGGAGAAGATAAAAACCAAGAACTAGGAATACTGACTCACTCCTGATTAGGAACAGGGGACAAGCAAGCTAGCTAGGTGTCTTCAGCCCTCCTGAGGGCCTCTAGCTGTGGTGGAGTCCTACAGATGTGCAGGGTGAAGGGGAGGGGATGGAGAGAGAGTGCTGACGGGCTCTCAGGTTGAATCACACTCATTAATACAACAGTCAAGTGTTCAACCTGGGACTATGACTCTGTTTTTCTCTGATCCCTGGAGCTGGCTGTTTTTAAGAGAAGAAGAAATGGGGCCATCTGCTCAGAGCTGGCCCTGGCACTAAGGAATCTTTCCCTGGGGACAGCCATGCAGGAACTCATACAATGTGGTATCAGGGGTGGCGGTGGGGGAAAGGTTCTTCTCAATGTACAGGTACTTACATTAAAGAGTAATGCCACTGATGCCATATGCCGTTTCACCAGTAAAGAAGATGTCTTCTTCATTTCTTTTTAGCCCAAATCCTCAGGCTCCCAGTAGAGAAATTATAAGCATACCTTCTAAATAAAGCCTTCACATAGAGTCTCATAAGTCCTGAGTCTATGAATCTCGTCGTGACCTCTTCATTTTACATATGAGGAAATTGAGAGTCAAAAATAAAATTGACTTCAGAATATTACACAGTTCTTAAGCCATTAAGTGGTGAGCCAGGGATTCAAATATTTATCTATCTCCAAATCAGAACATCTGTTTCATTACATTTCTTTCTTTAAAATAATTGCTATCATGAACATGTAACTACTACGTGCCCGATACTGTATTGGGCACTATTGACACATGATCTCATTTAATTTTCTTCAACAACTTTGCAAAGAGTAATGAATCCCACTTTACAGATAAATAAACTGAGTCTCATTAAAGAAATTGCATGAGATCACCTT
>NC_060267.1:104080399-104086972 GCF_021613505.1 Equus quagga | reverse complement strand
AGATAAATAAACTGAGTCTCATTAAAGAAATTGCATGAGATCACCTTGCTAGTCAGTGGCTGAGGCAGAGGATAAACTCACATGGCTTTGATGCTAAAGATCTAATTGGTCCACAGTCTAGGAGTAGCCAAGTTGGACTGGGGAGTCACGGACTGCAAATGTTTCTGTAAACACACCAGCCATTCACTAGCATTTTGTAAGTATCTCTTTTACCACCTAGAAGGTGCCTCTGAAGATGAACTGTACCAGAGGTAGAGGGAGGGGATTGCCTTCTGCATCGACTTGGTACAGAAAGCTCAGCCCTGTCCCTGGGGTGAGTCAAATGCTAAGTAGAAGAGATGCTCTTTCTCCTATCCATGAAGCAGTGTGGATGCTGTTAGAAAACATCCTCTGATGAATCCTCTGAGTTTCCCCGGGCGGAGGAAACCCACTCTGCGCTGCTCCTGTGTGCATGACAGAAATGTTCCTCTATCACCATGGCAACAGCCAATACACCCGCATCCCACAAGAGGCCAGAGCTGCTCTGTGGGGAGCTGTGGTCCAAGCTGGGTGGGAGTAGGATTGGGGTGTATGGGGGAGGGGTGTCTCATCAGCTAGATTCTTCTTGCTTGAGGCTAGCTTGTTCCTTGGGCAGGAATGTTTACCCAGGATTCTTGCTGCACCAAGCTTTCTATGTCTGCAGGACTCTGGGCAAAGGGAGATGGCAAGGAAGCTTATGAGGAGAGTCCAGAAGGGCACATTATTTCTTCTATGGCTTCTGTTAAATGTGTTTACTAGGCAAGCTGCTGATAGGTGGGACCTTTCTAAGGGGCCTGCCAGTATATCCTAATAGGGAATCTCATGGGCTGTGCAGGCAACTAGACCTGCTTCCCAGCTCTGCAACTTTAGTTCTAAGATCTCATGTTAGTTGGTGTAACCTCTCTGAAGTCTAACTGCTTCACTGGTAAAAAGGGGAGATTTAACGTTTCCCGTGTGGGAGATTAAAAGAGATAACACTTGGGCGGTTTCTGGCACGTGGTGAGCATCCAATCAGTTGTAGTTATTATTGTGTCCCCAATACTGTCAGAAATGAAGACTTGGCAATGGGACCATCTCTGACTCCCTTAAGTCAGGAGCAGACCTGGAATAAGAATTCATGCCACCTGTGTTTCTCCTGGGTGCCTCTGCTTCTCTCTCTCTCTCCCTAAAACCATCTGTCAGTGCTCAGTGTTTGCTCCCCAGACTCGGCCCCTGTATTCCTTGACTCAGCCTGGTGACATCAGGTGCTTATTTCTCCCTGTTGGGCTCCACCCAGATAATCTCACAACACTAGACCTCGGGGATCACTCAGCTCTGCTCCCTCTCCCTCATTTCCCAGGCCAGGAAATGGAAGCCTAGAGAGAGAAGTTAAGTGCCTTGTTCAAGGTCACCCAGGAAGGTAGAAGCCATTAGCTGAAGTGGTTGTTGCATTTATTTTAGCAGGTCTGACTAAGCCCAGGGGAAGCTGCAGAGGGTCGACCTCCTGCCTTCCATGAATTCTCTTGGGTGTGTATGTGTGGGGAGCTGGGATAAGTATGTGTGGGGAGAGTCCTTTTCTGTATATTAGTTGTGGTGCTGGCAAGTTCTGTGATTCCCCTGGTGTTAGAAATATTAAGAGCTAACATTTGCATAGCGCTTTACAGCTTATAAAAGTCTCATATATTTGATTTTATCTAGTCCTCACAATAGTCCTTCAAGGTTGTCATGATAATTATCGCCATTCTTTTACAGATGAGGAAACTGAGGCTGAAAGTGATTTGTTCAAAGTTACACAGTTACCATGAGGCAGATTTAGGAATTGAATTTATATTTGTGTGATTCCTAATTATAGCAAACTGGTTCAGCCGACGTGGTCACCTTTGGAGAATTCAAAGTTGGGGACATAGCTGTTCTCTGTACAGAAGTGGAGGAGGAAGGGCTGAGTGTCGGGAAGGCCCATGTGAGTGGAGATGACAAACTCTCAATTCGACCAGGCTCTCCAAACGACAGGTAACAAGATAGTATGCAAGGCAATAACGATGCCTCTTCTGGTAAAGCTTTGCCACTTTCAAAATGTTCCCATATTATCTCATGAGAGGCCCAAGGCAGACCCATCACTCCCTGTTTACGTAAGAGGCCCAGAGAGCTGAGCAAGTTGTTGACAACTGCAAAGCCAACTAGCGATAGAGCCAGGACTAGAAGCCATGGTTCAAGAATCTCAATTTTTTTCTATTCCTCTTTAGGGCAGTTGAGTCTGAATGGGGTCTCTGATCTTAAGACGTGAGCAAGGGCCAAGGGTGGCATGTTCCAGCAAACTTCCTTGTTTGGAAGGACACCGAGACAACAAGCTTTTGCCAGGTGGCTCACATGCCAGGTTTTCCTTTAAGCTATGTTTTTGAGCTCTGCCTGCGGAAGGCACTTCAATTGCTCCTCAGTCTCATACCCTGCCTTTCTCTGTTGTGAGCTTTCTCCTCGACATTGCTGCTCAGGGGAAGAGAGAGATTAAAGAGGTGCTAAAGCATTTACATTTGTTCCTGATTTTAGCAAGATTCTTTCATGTGCAGTTGCCAGATGTTTACTTGTGTTTACAATTCAGTGGGAAGATAAAGATTACACAAACAAGGACCTCAAAGAGTCCTGGGCTTCTAGAACTGGAAGAGACCTCTGAGATTCTAACAGTTGGCTTAGTCTCCTCCACTGAAGAGGAGACTCCCTCACTGACTACTGTGGGAGAAATGCCTTCCACTTGGAGATGGAGAACGGCTGCTTGGTCTCAGCAGGAGATACGTAGAAAAGACCCTAACTGCACCAGAATTTTGCGTTTTGTAGCACTTCCAAATCCTACTCTCCCTTCAATTCCAGAGAAAAGGCAGGACATAAGATAAACGAATAGTGCTATATTTTCCCTGCATCTGGAACTGGGATCCACAAGTAAGGATAAGGGAAAGATTTTCATTACAGCTCATTAAAAACCCAAGCCCATTTATAATAGAGTATCTTTGCATGCTGCAGAGACACTTCTTGGCAAGGAGTCAGAGGAACATGGAGAATATTGGTTTAAGCAGATGTGATTTACAGTTGTGCCAGCTAATGAAAATCTTCTGATCATATACAACAGATTAATGACCGCCCATGCCCAATTATAAGAAAACAGTCTGTTCTTCTATAAGAGTAATATTCTTACTAGAACCTACCAGAGAACAATTTAATAAATTAATGGAATATTTGATAAATAATTTTCAATGGTCTTGTGGGTCTCCATTGTATTAATGAAGGAATCTATAGCTAAGCAATTCTCTGGGAACATTCTGACCTAGCACCCAAGATTGGGACACCAACTGTGTGTTGGATGTTATATAAGGCTTTGTAGATAATTCTGAGAGAAGCAGAAGATGAGATCACTCACCTTGAGGGGCTTGCCATCTAAAAAGAAAACTGGATAGGCACTAGCAACATAAACATACACACAACTACAGCCTCTCTTACAAATATTTGATTGCATACTATCTGCCAGGTGCTATTCTAAGGCTCAAGGAATATAGTGATAACACAGCTAAGGTCTTTGCCTTCAAGGAGTAGATTTATACATTCTTATGACTTATCCAGTCCAGCTTCCCTGATTTGCTCTTGCTATCCTCTCTGTCGCAGCTGCCTTTCTACCCTGTCCTGGTTATCTGAATTCCACCCGTTTTACAAGGTCTGAGCCCTACTTCCCCTGTGCAATCTTCTTCTAATCCCAGAGATCTTTTCTTTTCTGGCTCCTTTGATGCTCACTGCCTGCTCACCTTTCTTGTCACTCACAGAGTGCTCTTCTATTGCTAGTGATGTGTTCACATGTTTATGAGTTGTCTTCTTAAGGGCAGAACTTGGGTTTTATTAATTCTTAAATCTTCTTTACCCTCCAGTGCCCAGCATAATGCCTTGCAGGTATTAGGTACTCAGAACATGTTTGTGAATTGGTTGATTTTTAAATATTATACATACACTACAAGCTTAATGGTTAGGGGGAATTCCTTATTGAAATACAAAGAGAGATAATGCAATCATCCAAAAAAACCGACACGATACAGTATCTGAAATCCCATTATTAGAGATTCCTGCCTTTGGAAAAAGATTCCTCTGATTCTCTAAAAAATACTTATAGCAAGGGCAATACATTAAATTAAATTTATTTAGTTATTAGTGACTTACTTTTATTCTTCAATAGATACAAGAATGGGGTTGGGTAACAGTATAGTTCAATTGTCAAACAGCTGAGTCCTTACTCTGTGCTAGGTACTGCACTTGGTGTTGGGGTCCAAAGATGGCTAAGATATAACGTTACCCTTGAAAAGCTTACATTCTAGTTACCAGAATATTTTATTGTAATTTCCTCAGGGGCTATGACAAAGCCAACCACAGGCAATGAAACACTTAACCCACCCTGGAGGATTGGGGGAAGGCTCCAGGAATGGAGGAGTCATCAACTAGCATTCCTCCAGGCCTTCTTTGCCTGAGTGCTTTCCCCACTTCTCTGCTGGTAAACTTTTATAGCTGCCTCAAGACTCATCTCAAATGTCAACTTCTCTGAGAAGCCATCCCTAAGCCTCACAGACAGAATCTCTCACTCCTCGTTGTTCCTAAACCACCATGCCCAACTGTATTTAGCATTTTTCATATCTTATCGTGGTTAAATGTTCCTGTGTCTATCCTCCCCACTCTCTCCTCTTGCCCACGTAGATTGTGAACTTCTCACAGACAGGGGCCACTTTCCATTCATATCAGTCTATCCAGCTCTTACCACTGCTTGGCATATGGGAGTTAGGAAGACCGCTGTATTATTATAGTTGGCTGAAGACCTCTCAGACATCACTGGGTATCTGGCTCAGAGCTGGATTGTGCATCTCCAAGCCCCAAGGTGAGTGCCAGCTGGAATGTAGGAAGCAAGAACTGCCTGCCAATATTATTGACAAGCCACTCATGGATTCCATTCAGCCCAATATTAACTGAGAACTAGTTCAGATAAAAATAAGAAACCAGCCACCACTACTAGAATACCTACTGTGTGCCAGGTGCTTTACCTACAGTATCTCATTTACTCTAACAACTTTGAAAAGGGTTGTTTAGCTCCTTTTATCAGCTGAGGAAAAGAAGCTCAGAGGGCTAATTTGCCCAAGGTCATACATCACCCAGGGTGGTCTGCCTGCAAAGTGTATCTGCTGCATCCTGCTCCAGGACAACACAGGGATTAAGGATATGTCATGAGAGGTGAAAACAAAGGTCCAGAGGTCACATAAGATTTAGGGAGTGCACATGGGAAGGTGGTAATCAGAGAAGTCTTCATGGAGGTCGGGGCAGATCTGGCCAATCAATGAACTGAAAAAAACAGAAAGAAACACCTTGAAGAGATGACCTTGGTATTACATAGGATGCACCAACGCTGCTCAGAGGGGCAAACACAGAAGGGATGAGGGAGCCTTAGAAATCCCACTTGGGTGTCCTGCAGGGAGGTCTCCAGTCTTACACATCGTTTTCCCTGTCTGGTCGAGGAGGAGGGGAGAGAAGTAGTGCTCTTAGTTGAGCCATCCCTATAGTGCAGGAGCCAAAAATGCGCCCTGCACCGCCTTCCAAGACAGGGTAGAGTGGATGTTTCTTTCCTCCTCCCCAAAGTAGAGATGACCCTGTGCTTCCCCACTAGTCTTCTCTTCCTCACCTTGGGGTGAGGGGGGTCTTTCTCCCGCAGCATTGAGGAAAGGGTAGTTCTTGTTGGTCTTACCATAGGGTGTGTGTGTTAGCGGGGGCAGATTATTCCTTCCTCCCTCACCCGGGGTCTGGGGAGATGGCACCTTTCTCCCAGCTTTGCGAAAGGAGGTGGTTCTTCTTTCTCACTAAAGCGTGAGTGTGAGTGTGTGTGTGTGCGTGTGTGCGCGCGCACGCGCGCGACGGGAACGGCTCCTTTCTCACCTCAGGGTAGGGGGGCTGACACCTCTCTTCCCTCCAAAAGGAGTGAGGACGATTTCCTTCGCCTCCTTCTCGGGTGGGACATGGTTCTTTCCTCCCCAACCCAAAAGGTGGTAGGGACTCTCGGCTCGCTTTTTCCTATTCTCGAGGAGCAGCACTAACTCCCACGCCAGCCCCATATAGCCACGCTCAGGCGGCAGGAGGCCGGGCTCTCCTCCGCCCCCAGGTCCCCAGACCCCGGAGGCCCGCCGCTAGGTGCCCCGCGCGCAGGCGGCCAGTCGGGGGCGGCGCCCGCTCTGCGGCTGGGGCGGGACTACCCGTGGCCCCGCCCCGGCCCCGCCCGCTCCCTGGCGCCGAGCCCCGCGCAGCCGGGCCCGCCCGGCCCAGTCCGCCGCGGCTGTCTGCTGGGCTCGCGAGCCGCGGCCGGAGCTTGGTCACCTCAGCCCGCAGCCGCCGCGCCTCAGCCTCTCCCTCCGCGCCCCCGGCCCCGCCGCCTCGCGCGCCCCTAGCCCCTCAAGCCAGATGATGAACTTCCTGCGGCGCCGGCTGTCGGACAGCAGCTTCATCGCCAACCTGCCCAATGGCTACATGACCGACCTGCAGCGGCCCGAGCCCCAGCAGCCGCCGCCGCCCCCC
>NC_060267.1:104024764-104079999 GCF_021613505.1 Equus quagga | reverse complement strand
CGTCGGCGCCCCCAGCCGCCTCGCCCGGCCCCGAGCGGAGGCAGCCGCCGGCCCCGGCGCCGGCGCCGCAGCCCGCGCCGCAGCCCGCCGCGGCGCCGTCGGTGGGCAGCAGCTTCTTCAGCTCGCTGTCCCAAGCCGTGAAGCAGACGGCCGCCTCGGCCGGCCTGGTGGACGCGCCCGCGCCCGCGCCCGCCGCCGCCAGGAAGGCCAAGGTGCTGCTGGTCGTCGACGAGCCGCACACCGACTGGTAGGTGCGCGGCCGCCGCCGCCGCTCGGGCTCCCGGGGCCTGCCGGGCTGCGGGAGGCCGCGCGGACACGCTGCCCGCGACGAAGAGGCGGGTGTGCGCGGTGCCGCAGCCGGCAGCTGGGGACGAGCGTGGGCGCGTGGTGGGGCCGGGGGTGCAAGTGGCCGGCCCGGAGAGGTGACTCCGGAGGTGAAATCTCTCTTCAGTTGTCTCAGATCCCCAAAGACACGTCAGAGAAGAAACTGCTTCATGCCACGGGGCAGAGGCTTAAGAGATCGAGGGCTCTTTTTTTTGAGGGGGGGGACGGAGGGGACCGACTTTTCAGTCTAGACACGTCAAAGCTGGGGTGAAAACGGTCCCAGGTCGCCTAAGGGACATTTAAGGCCAATAACAAAGGTTCTCGTTTATGAGGCACGGGTGAATTCGGAATGGAAATGGGTATTTTGGAGGGGAGACGGGGAGCGGGTGTTTTCTCACCTCGCCGGACGAAGGCTGATCTCAGTATTGACATCAAGGTTGGTCGCATCGCAGATGCGGGAGCCCAGGGTACACGGGAGCCCAGGGTACACGGGCTTGTTGCTGTGGAGCGCGGTGAAGTCTGTTTAATAACATTTTTATGTTTGTACTTCTAGAGGTGGAGGGGGGAAGCATTTGTGGATTTTTTTAATTTGTTTTTTTGGTATGTGGGTTGGGGGAGGAAGTGATGGTGGGCTTTTTCAGCTGGAAAGGTGATGACCGAGGTAAAATATTCTGGAACATTAAAGGGACACAAAAAGATATCCACCTTAATGCAGTAGGTGGGGAACTTCAAGAGTTATTATTATTTTTGAAGGATGTTCCAACTTAGAGTGCTGAAGGCTGGGGGAAGATGTTACCTCCAGTTGGTGAAAGCATGCATGAGGTCCGTTTAGACAAATCAGTTTAAAGAGGTTCTGTTTTATGTAGAAGAAAGTTGACCCAGGGGATGGTTGGGGTGGAGTTGACAGGTGAAGGGCTTGAAGAAATGAAGAGGTGAGGAAGCTCGGTTCCTCTTTCTTCTGGAATACAGCAAGGGTTTGTCTGTCTGTTTCCTTCTCACAAGAGTTGAAGTTGAAGACTGGACCTGAGTGTTTCCTCCCAAGAGGGAGGCACAGAGGGACCGCAGAGCTGTTCATCGCCATTTCCTCTTTTGGCTGCTTCACTGCTTTTCTCTATCATTTTCTCACTGGGAGACCCCGAGGGAGGGAGTGCTGGCGTGCGTGTGATGAAAGTGAGATGCAGATGTGGAGATGCCCTCCTGCTGGCCCCTAATATGACCATTCTGAGTAGTTATTTGGGTGACTTGTGTAGTTAGCTTTTCTCATGACAATGGAGTAGAAAAATCTGCAGGGACTTTTGTTAGGAAATGACAAAAGCACAAGCAAGAGTGTGATGGGATAGGTATGAGTATATGACGGTTCCTTGGCAGCCCCCTAGGACAATAACTCAGTTCAAGTTAACAAGTGGGAAGGTATGAAGTGGGAAGGGAAGGTAACTAAGCTTTATTGAGCATCCATTATATGCCAAACCCTGTACTAGGTGCTCTAATATGTATCTCATTGAATTCTTACCACGAAACTGAGGCTTACAAAAAGTTAGTAATGTGTTTGCAGTCATACAGCCAGCAAATGGTAGGTCCGGGATTCGAACTTAGGCCCCTTTAACTCCTCTGTTGCCACCTCACTATGTTATGTTGCCTCACTATTATTATGTTAGTAATAGCAGTATTAATAATTGGCTCCCTCTAAGGGCTAGGTGGTGTAGGGGCCTTACAGAGAACTCACACTCAAATTTGGGAGATAAAATGGAAACATGAAACACTTAACAAAAAGGAATCTGGAATTGTTAGACGAGACTAGTGTTTCAGGCATTCAGTAAATGGAGTGATCAGTGAGAGCCAGAGTTATTGGAGAAAGCTTCACAAAAGATGAGTCTTGAAGAAAAGCCAGGAAGAAGAGGCGAGAAATGAGAACATTGGTGATTCATTTTTTATGTAAGAATCTGACCCTCTTGCACTTTGTCCTAATCTCCCACCCTGTTGAAGGCATTTATTTTGGTAAAACCTAATTACAAGTTAGGTACTTGCAGGTAGAAAGATACTCATCTGTATGGGTAGGATGAGGCTGCTGTAGATTTGTGTTTAGTGCTAACTGCTTCAGTGGCTTGAGATTTGAAACTCTTCCTGGATAGTACTATTCTCCAGCAAGACTGCCTGCCTGGCATGAACTGGAGAATTTGCCTTGCCCTGGAGACTAGACTTTTGATGGAAGTAATAGAAGCCGCTGTCCTATGGGCTGACTCCCAACTGTTGTCCGATTTTCTCTGAAGTAATAACATTGATTTATTAAAACTCATAAACCCAGTTTGAGTCTAGCGCTTGACAGCAGTTCTGTGCTTCTGTGTTTCTGTGCTTAATAGCAGTTCTCAGAATTCCAGAGTTTGTCTTCTTCTAACGTGTCTAAATTTGTTAAAAGCGCCTCAGTTAAATATTGATGAGTGGTTTTATTGAACAGTCTCTGAGTTAAGGAGCAGGTGCCCGCTTGTGACAAGCACAGGGACTTAAAAGGATGCTTTTTGCTCTAAAGGCTGATTTTAGTAAATTTGTCTCACTGTTTAAGCTACCCATAATAGTATTCAGTGAGCAGATGTCATATATGCCCAATATTATTTTCCTGGTCCTTGAATAGGAAATCAGAGTGTAGCCTCCCAGTAGAATTTAAGAATATTGGTCCCATCTGAATTACAGAATGCTTAAAAAAAAGACAGTTTTGACAAGCATTTAAGTAATTGGAGATTTGAAAGAATGGCTTAAAATAAGCAGCCTCTCAGAGGAGCCTTAATACACAACAGAGTCCTTTGAATTTCTATCAGTGTAATTGTGGGCGATGGAAATTGGGGACCTTACCACTGACCAGGTTGATGGGAAAACTGGAGGGTGTTTCACTCTCTCTTTCTTTTGCTTGAAATGTGTTTTCGTTGGTTGCTTGACCTTTGGATTAATTGCACACTAAAAGATTATTGAAAAACGTATCTGCTTCCCTAAATAAATGAAATCAAGCTCACTATATGCCTTATTAGTAATTATTATTAGTTTTAAAATATATATATATATATATTGCCTGAAATGCATGTCTTCTTTTAAGGTTCGTACCTAAATTTGAAGTGCAGTTAAGACTGCACTTTAATGATCTTTGTGCTTAAACAAGGGACACGCATCCATTTGTATATGTTGTTTTTTTCTGTATTTTACACTCAGATTCTCTCCTGCTTCTGTTCCAGTGATTCCAATTCCAGTGACCAAGTGAGATTTTTCATCCTAGTGTGTCTCAGTGTTTAATTTGAAAATCAGTTTAGCCCAGGTGTTTGAGAGATTATCTAGATTATCTAGAGACTGCAGATATGATAAATCCACAGATGTTTATTGAGCACCTTCTCATATATAGGATATATATGCTAAGAAAAATGAGACATAGTATCTGTCTTCTAAGATCTTTCTAACCAGGTGGATAGATAAGATAAATCCCTTTTTTAAAAAGTTGACTAAAAACTACTCCTTGTATTCAAAGTATGGCCCTTGAATCAACAGCACTGGCATTAACCAGGAGCTTTTTGAACTACAGATTATCGGGTCCCACCTCACGCCTGCTGAATCATAATTTGCATTTGAATAAGATATCTGGGTGATTCACATGCACCTTAAATTTAAGATGCACTGAACTAAAGGGTATGTGATTAGTGGTAAAGGTTTGGCAACAACACTCACTGCTGTAATATATTGAGCAACTGCTATATGCCAGATATTGTGCTAAACTCTTTACGAATATCATTTAATCTCTGCCAAAGCAATGTAGAAGTTTACTTCTGTAGAAGTAAACTTACTTCTATGGAAGTTTACTATAGAAGTTTAAGAGAGTGAGAGATGGATGTGGGCTAGAGTGGGAAATGAGTGCTTCATGGAAGTGGTGAGATTTGAACTGAGCCTTGAAGAATTTGAATCAAAAGAGATAGGTTTGGCCAAGTCCAGACAGTGGATAGTATAAGGAAAGTACACTCGTAGAAAAGAGGGAGACAATGAAGAGATTGGATTGATGTATTATCTAGGCAGCACCTGTTCCCATTCTTTTCTGGTCATCCTTTAGGCATTTCATTAAGAATAGGGGAATTCAAAGTAAGTCGTCTGGTCCAGTGCTTGTGAGTGGCTCTAGAAAATTTTAATTGAAACTTGGGAGGGGGAAGCTCAAGTGAGGTTTGAGGCTTCTCTCTGCTAAATATTTTATCTATACATCCTGTTTCTGACTAACATAAACATACTGATTCCATAGAATTCCATTGTTTATAGCAACAGTAGCCTACAGCTTAGAATTCTGGGTTATTAGGCCCAGAAGATCATCTGAGTTACTTTATATATGGGGGAATCTTGATTTAAAGAGGGAAAGTGACATGTCCAAGGTTATTCAACTAGTTAATGGCAGAATCAGAGCTAGAATGTAAACTTTAGTCTCTCTACCGAGGTTTTTTTCCCCCACTATACCACAGTACCACAGTATCCCTCTATTTTACCATCAATCTTTCTACCTTTCTACCTTTTGTCTTTCTCCATCCCTGACTCTCTCAAGGATTGATAGGGACTTTCGATTTTATAATTATAGCATTTGAACTTGAAGGAACCTGAATGATCATCTAGCCCGGAGAAATGGAATGATTTGCCAAGGTCAAATAAAAAGTTAGAGAATGGAGACCAGAACTCACATCTTCTGACTCCAGCTCAAATTTCTTTCTACTCTTAAGTCACTCTTTGAGTAGATCCCTCAAATTTAATCCTTTTTCTTTTAAAACATAAAGTTGTGTGTACTTCTTGTAAAGCTTCATTGTGAAATTGTTAGTAACTGCTTGAAAAAGAACCGTAGAAACATATCACATTGTATCCATACCACCAATTTCACTGTCTTATTTGTGTTATTGTTGTTTCAGCTAAAGTCATTGTAAAATGGTTAAAGGAGGCAGAGACTTAGTCATCAAAATCTAACAATATAATAAAGTTAGTAAGACTTTGCTATAATGATGATCTTCCTTTCAGGGACCCATTTTTATCTTACTGTCCTTGTCTACCTAAGATTACTTACTGTCTTTCTGAACCCAAGTTCAGATCTATAGTTAGATTTGCCTTTTCAATATGTTGCTAAGCAAAAAGTAATGGAGGCCTAAATAGCACGTTTTCCAAAATTGGATACCTTTCCCGAAAATATACAAAACAATTTTAATTGGGATATGTTCCATGCAGCTGAGCATCTAACATGAGCCAGGTGCTGGGAATATAAGGATAAGTTGCGTATCCTTGTCTGCTGGGATCTTCTAGTCCAATAGGGGAGAGGACAGACATTTAAGCAGGAATTTAGTATAGTACAGTAATTAGTATGTAAAGGGTGCTATGGGAACAGAGGTGGACTGTCTTGAGGAATGAAGACGTTGTGGTTAGAAACGTTTGTACCATAAAAGTGTGCCTCCGTGTATTCTTGGGTAAACCACTTTGCCTCTTTGGATTTTGATTTTCTAGAATCTGTCAAATGAGAGGACTGAAACAGACATTCGCTAAGGTCCTTTACAGCACTGCATCATTCCATGTTACAATTTTTGTGCCATTTTCTTTCAGAAACTTTAGCTCTCTAGTTTATTCTGTGTAGTAATGCTTGTAAATCTTTGGAAGAAGAGGCATAGGTTAATAAATGACTAAACATGACCTTGGATGAAAAGTTCATCATCGAGTACTCTCCATTCAGTCCCTCTTTCTTTCCGTATTGCTACCTTGTGGTATCCTGAAAAAGGGAGCTCATCCTGTAATGCCTGCTGTGTGTGTTTCCTTCTCAATGATGGGAACTGGGGACTTGTGGTTGAGTTCCTCTCTCCTTAATAGATCTAAGAACTTTTGTAGACGGATGTTTAAGTGTTGGCTAATAGCATTTATTTCTTGATCCCTGTCATGTGCACTGTGCTGTAGAGTTTACACAACATATTCGTACCCATTATCTCATTTTATCTTCACAGTGATCCTGAGCAGTAAATAGAATATCCCTTTCATAGATGAATAAACAGACTTGTAAAAGTAGTCACTTGTCCAGTATTAATAGCTATTAAATGGAAGTATCAGGATTTGAACCTAGATTGATAGATTGGGTTCTACAAAAAAAAGATAAATTTACCAAGCAGAAAAATTAGGAGATTATTTTTTCTTACAAAAAAGGTTGTTTCTTTTGCAAAAGGATTTACCACGTAATTCACTTAAATAGCAAGGGCCCCGCTGCTTCTGAAATTACAAAAATTTACAAACATTTTATATACACACAGCTTTTTCGGGATCAGATCGATTACATAGAGTGAAGGCATGGTTAAATGCCTCAGGATGGAGAGTTACATCCTGTTTTTTATATGTTTAATGGCACTCACACTATGTGCGCCCCTCTAAATCTTGTGAGTGGGACCTCTGCAGACTCATTGGGTAGCATTGTCATCCTTTGTTTTAGCTTCCCGCATAGGTGCAATTGAGTACCAGAAGCCTACACCAAGCCCTTTAGAGAGAGGAGAGGATGATATAGAAGGCTTTTCTACTCTGCAGACCCTGCTTCAGTACAGCAGGAGAAAGCAGCTTAGAATAGGGCAGGTGACCTGGGGAGAGAATAAAGTGAGCAAATACCACAGATCCCTGAACTCTAAGGATGCTCAAGCAGCATGACTAAGAACAGGAGGAAGTAGACTGGCCTTGGTGTTTGTTGCTTGACAGCAGGCATTTCTGAAATTTTTATCAGTTCATGTAGCGTTGTAAAGCCGATTATGATTATATTCAATCATTCCACCCTTTTCTCCTTTTCACCAGCATGAAACAATGTGAAGAATATAGGATTAAGGGTCAGAAGACCTAGGGTTGAGATCTGGCTCCACCATTAACTGTATGACCCTACCAGAGTTACATAACTTCTCTGAGCCTCCCACTCCTGCCTTTTGATATGTTTTCATTGGAGACCTACTATATACCAGACACTGTTCTAGGTTCTGGAATAACACAGACGAATATTAGTTTCCTTATCTGTAAAATGGAGATAACAATATGTATATCTCATAGCATTGTTGTGAGAATTGAATAAAATAAGGTGCTGCAAAAGCACTTTGTAAAGGGTAAAGAGCCATACTAGTGATTATTGCATCCTTCCCTGTTTCCAACTACAGGTACCCCACCTATCTTGGTCCCTTTTTTGAGTTATCCAAATTTTTTTGTGCAGGTCATTGTCTATTTTTCAGACTTCAGGGATGGGGATTATTATTATTATTATTATTTTTTTAAAGATTGGCACCTGAGCTAACATCTATTGCCAGTCTTTTTTTTTCTTCTTCTTCTCCCCAAAGTCCCCCCGGTACATAGTTGTATATTCTAGGTCCTTCTGGTTGTGCTGTGTGGGACACTGTCTCAGCATGGCTCGATGAGTGGTACTAGGTCCGTGCCCAGGATCCAAACTGGCAAAACTTTGGACCACTGAAGTGGAGTGTGCGAACTTAACCACTTGGCCATGGGGCCAGCCCCTATGATTATTTTTTTTTAATTGAGGGCTACTGGCTCAAAGACAAAATTATTGAAGGCTTTCTTTGATAGTTTTTAAAAGGCAATATAATTTAGAGGGTTTTTTGTTCTTTTTAATAAGAGAGAAACATTACCCATTTGACTCAGCTATGTTTAACAATTAGGGACAGGACCACATAAATCTTTATTTAAGAAGTGAAGTGAATTCTGCAAAAGCTCTACTTCAGCTTCACTTGTGACTAATTAAGAAAGGGTGGTTGCAGAGGGAAGTGAAGGAAGTGAGAAATATATACAGAATGGCTTTAAAAAGTGGTGCCTTTTAACGTGGTGTTCTTTTCCCCTATCCTATCCAATCCATCTTTCACGTTGCTTTCAGAGTATTCTTTTTTTTTTTTTTTTTAAAGATTGGCCCTGAGCTACAACTGTTGGCAATCTTTTTTTTTTTTCTTTCTTATTCTCCCCAAAGTCCCCCAGTCCATAGCTATATATTCTGGTTGTAGGCCCTTCTAGTTCTACTATGTGGGACACTGCCTCAGCATGGCTTGATGAGCTGTGCTCAGTCCACACCCAGGATCTGAACCTGCGAAACCCTGGGCCACAGAAGTGGCGCATGCAAACTTAACCACTTGGCCATGGGGCTGGCCTCCAGAGTATTCTTAAACAAAACAAAAGCATTCGCAGATCTTATTGAGTTAATTTCCTTCTTAACATTCTTCTCTAAGACACTGTTGCTCATTAGGCTTATTCACAACCTGCTCCAGCTTATCTTTTTAGACTCATTTCTCACTGCTCTCTCAATCCTAAACTTTTTTGCACTCTGGATTACCCTCTCCCTGAACACATACTTGACTTTCAGGATTCTGTGCTGTTATTACACAGTTGCCTTTGGAATGCTCTTGTTCTGCTTCTCTCTCTTACCTCAATACTCATTTTCTTTATTCTGTTCTCAGAGGATGAGGGTACTGTTGTTTAAAAAAGACCCCTCCCCTCCTGCCTTCTCCATAACCTTGCTCTAAATTTCATCCCTTCTTTTTCCTTCTGTTCAATACTCTTATTTTCTACTGATTGCTTCTTCTAATGGTTGCTTCATCCTTGTAAATAAAGAAGCAAAACTACTCCTTACCCTCTTAATCACCCTTCCAGACATGATGGAGAAATCTCACTCTTGTTTCCACTTCCTTATCCCATATTTGCCCTCCTGCATGACATTGGGCTTCCACCTTCTCCGTAACACTGAAATTGTTCTTGCTAGGTTACCTCATTGCTAAATCCAAAGGAAGGTGGTGGTATACACCTGCAGTGATTGGTTGACATGTTTAGCTTCCATTTGGAGGTCCCTTGGCTTCTGAACACTGCGTTCTTTGTTTTCTTCTTACCTGCCTTTTTAAAGTTCCTTCTCACTCTTCTTGTTCTTTTCCTTTGCTTACCTCATTAAATGTAAGTGTTCCTCAGGGCTCCATTTTCTTCCCACTTCTTTTTTCCCTCTACACATTCTCCCTGGTCCATCCATTCTCAAGATGTCAGTTACCTCCTAAATGCAATCAGTTCCCAAATCTTTACCTTTAGCCCAAAATTTTGTCCTGATCTTCAGACATATGTTCACTTGCCTGCTGGATATCTCCATCTGGGTGGTTAAAGGTAACTTAAGGTCATTTGTTCCAGTATTGAATTCCTTATCTTTCCTTCCTATTCCAGCTCTTCTCATATTCTCTGTCTCAACAGAGGACACTAAATGGTTGCCTGTTTCAAGTTCTCATTAGCTTTCACCTAGAACATCTGCAAGTCTCATTATGCTTTCCACTTAATAGCTTGAATGAACTATTTAAAATGCAAATTTGACCTTTTCACTCTTTTGCTTAAAGCCTTTCAGTGTCTTCCCGTGTCTTGTAAATAAAGTTCATGGCCCTCCTGTGATTTGACCCCTGTTTACTTCTCCAGCCTCCTAACCATTTCCATCCCTAAACTTCAGTTTCCAGCAGTACTGAACTGTTTGCGGTTCCATTCACACATTGTGGCATTCTTCCTTCTAGTCTTCGTTTATGCTGTCTACTCCTACTGTAGTTGCCTCTCCTCCTCTTTTCTTCCTTTTCTTGACTAAACTCATATTTATCTTTTGAGACTGAAATGAATATTTCCTTTTCCAGAAATCCTTCTCTTACCCTCTAGATTATATTAGGCGTCTATGTCGCCTCCATGCCCTCTTTCAGTCCTGTGGATATCTTTATCACTGGACTTCAACAAAATGATCCGTTATGTGATAGTGAGTTCTTTGTGGACAGGCTTAGTGTTTTTTTCGTTTTTGTATCTGTATCATTCAGCAGAGTATCTGAAACATAGTTTGAGTTCAGTAAATCTTTGCCAAATTGAGTTGAGGAGAGAGAGATCCACAGGATGAGGAAAGGGATAGAAGGGAACAGTGGAGAGAGAGAAGTATTCTAGGATTAGAGGTATTTGTTGTTATGTTGAAAATCATCCTTATTCATTGAAATATAGCTTCAGAACAGTTTTGCTCTCACTTGTGCTCTGTGAAATACAAAGTAACTTAATTGCTAATTTTCAACCAGTCCAAATCATAATCGTTAGAGATTTAGTGCTGAATGAGAGCCATAGCAGCCCACAATACTGAAAAGTATTGCCTGGTCCATGGCAGCTCTGAACAGAGCAGGGGCAAATGGAATAAAATTGAGGACTGACTTTCTCTTCCCTAGCCTATCTTGACTCTTGGCTCTCAAGGAGCCCATTTTTCTAAACTTAATCCTGCTTTCTTGCCGTATCCAGAGAACTTTTCCCTCAGGGTGAAACTCCAGTCTTGGGCCATGCAAGCTGCTTGTTTCTTTCTCTTTAGTGAAAAAATTCCTTTGGGTTATCCAAAGGATGGTTTAGGAGGACTAAACTGCACTGTGACTGAAAGGTGTTGAAAGAAAGTACACAGTAAGCTCTTCACGATCTGACTCTGCCTACCTCTTCAGTCCTACCTTTCTTTGATTCCTCACCCACTTTGATATAGCCATGACAGACTACTTAGGTTTAACTGAATGTGCCATGCCCCTATGTCTATCTACTACTACCTGAAAGGTTTCTCTTCTCCTGTGTGTTTGCCTGGACAGTTCTGGATATCTTCAAGACTCAGTTCAGTTGTTGAGTCTTCTAGAGTTAGAATGAGACTTACTCCCTTCTTAAATTCTTTCAATTTGTGTTAGAAACCATATTACACTTGCTTACCTCTCATTGCAATTAGCTTGTTGTATTATAATCAGGTTTTATTTGTCTTTCCATCTCCACACCTTCAATGATGAGATCCCCTTGAGGACAATGACTATAACTAATTTCCGTATCCCTAGCATTTGGTATGACAAAGAAGGTTTTCAGTAATTATTTTTGGGGCCAATCAATTACTTTTGAAAAAAATGATGAAAATACAAATGACGAGCAAAGGCAACTCTTCAGCTCCCTGTAAATATGAACAAACAGCAGCTACATTAACCAAAGTGACTATTCAAGAAGAAGTGGTATATGTAATAATCTTTTTATAAACTGTAAAGTGCTATAAAAGCATTAATTATTCTTACTAGATTAGACTGTCCTACGCCCTCCTTACATGAGACTGATGACGTACCTACTCTTCCTCTCTCTCACTCTTTTCTGATGTGCATGAACACTCCCTGCTTGCTCTTTCTTTGTGGGGAACATCTCTTGTGCTCTCTACTTCTTCCCTTTTCTCAGCCTAGGCACTAAGATGTCTTTGTTTACTTGAGCCTTTCTCAAATTTTAGAGTCTGTTCTTTCTTTTCTTCCTTCTGTCTAGGACCATTCTTCCATTCCAATCCTCCCAAGCACAGCTTATAATCCCTTTCCAGGATATCTACCTCTTATCCATTTCTCCATTCAAGGGACCTAACAAATTTATGCAATAACTTCAGCCTGATTTAATCGTGCAAAAAAAGAGGCTTGGCCTTTGTAGGAGGAAACTGAGGTCCCCTTTATGTATCGTGGACTTGAATCTTTGGAGGGCCCTAATATTAATCATAGTAACCCAGCTGGAGACTGTGTTTCTCTTATGCTTCCAGGTTCCAGTGATAGAGAGTGAGTCTTTTCTTTTTTGGACCCTGTGATTCGACTCTAGGGATACGTATGGATATAGTTCCCTCTTCAGTCCCTATCACCCACTGGTGAATAGCTCATAGTGAGAACTTAAGTTCTGTAGAGTCCTGTGTTTACTGACATCACCAATGAAAGATTGATATGCTAATAAATCAGCAAACATCTGCTAGCTCCAGTGTATTTGTTGCCATGAAGGCTACAAAACCAGTGAAATACTTGGAATCAGATAATTATAGAATATATGCTTTCAGTTTTGAGAACTTATACAGAATCTCAAGCAAGACAAAATTAGGATAGTATATTAGAAAGAGAATTGCAAACATTTAAAATATCTGGATTCAAGTCTCTACTTTGCCAACTAACTTTTTGTGTCACCATAGGCAGTTTAACTCTTTAAGCCTCAATTTCTATTTAAAAAATTAAGAATTTGGACTAAATCATCTATCTTCAGAGGCCCTTAGAAATCATGTGATTTCTAAAAGTTAGATTGTTTGACAGTATGAAGAGTTGTTCAGAGAAAGAACTCGCTATGGGCCGGGAAAGAAAATGTTTCACAGAGAGTTAGATCTGAGCTAGACTTTGAAGGCTGAGTGGGATTTACATTAGTGGGGAAGGAGAGAGACATTTCCATTAAAAGGAAGAGAAAGAGCAACAGCATAACAACAGTAATGAGTAAGGTGTGTAGGAGAGATTTAGGCTAGTTAGCATACAAGTTTCAGGGGAGGGAAGAAGGTGAGAAGTTTGGATTAGCAGGATGGCGGAAATGATGATAATAATTCCTAATGTATTGGGTATACCACATGATAGGCAGGGGACTATTCTAAGTAGATATATTGACTCATTTACTAGGTTATGAAATAAATTACTATCATTAACTTAATTTTACAAAGGAGGAAATTAAAGCTCATGGTGAACCCGGGATTTGAACCCAGGTGGTCCAACTCCAAGTCTGTGGTCTTCACCACCATGTTCTGTAACTACTAGACAACAGTGTTCCAAATTTCCCCTTGCCACTCCTTGGTGTTCCTTCTCCTCAGTGACGCAGGCACATATTTGACCTTTGGCAATTTCTTGTTCTCTCTGAACTTCAGTTTCTTCATCTATAAGGAGGAGATAAAATACATCACAAAGAATTCTTATGAGAACCAATTGAAATAAACTCTGAAAATGTCTAACACAGTGACTGGGACATGCGAGATGTTCAATAAATGTTCTGCTATGACAAGCAGATTTTCATAGCAGCTTTAAGACAACAGCTTACCATATGAATATTTATAAGAATCTTCAAGTCAAGTAAAATCATTTGTAGACAGGTTTCCACGACACTAAAAATAATTTGGAAAAATAGGACAAACCTAGATGAATATTCCTTCACTTTGGTTGGAGTAGTTTTTTGCGCATAGTTGAGAAAACACTGATTACTAGTGTTTTGAAACAGTCTCCGGGAAAGATATTTTTCAGTTGGCTTATTTGTAGAAACTTTATACTTTGAGCACTGTCACATCCACTGTCTCATTTAATCCTCCACTCAGTAGTATTTGTGAGGCAGTCATTAGTGTTATTCTCATTTTACATATGAAGGAATTACGATAAGGAGGTTACCCAACGTCACATAGCCAAGAAGTAAGAGTCAGGACTAGAGCCTAGGTCTTTGGCTTTGGGTCTTGTCTATTTTTCAACAGTCTTCCTAGACTGAGTTTGCACGTGCTATAGAGCTGGGTGGTTAGCTAATCTAGTTGGAAACTTGTATTAAGTGGGCAGGAATATCAGTTCTTCCAGCCGTTTAACAAACTTCTTTGTTTTCCAACTATATTTAGCTTAATGATTTCCCTTTAGTGCTACCTTGGGATTCTCTTGCAGAAACTGCTAGATTCTGACACAAAGAGCCAGTGAATAGTGCCATGGAAGGTGGTGACAGGAAGATTGGGACTGGGATTTATCTTCTCTGGAGAGAATGGGGCCAAAAGACCTCAAGAATCATCATGGTGTTCTGAAAAGCATAAGGGATTTAGAGTCAGAGGTCTTGGTTTAATTTAGGCCAGAAAGTTGCTATTCTTTTCTGAATCTCAGTTTCTTCATCCTTGAAATTAGAGTAATAATATCTGCCCTACTTTCTTCATAGGATTGTTGTGAGGTCAGATTGCAAACTGTAACACACACAACAAATTTAAATATATATGGACTGCAACTGTAGTAGCAGGTGAGACTGAATGTAGATATGAGGCAGAATTCCCCACTTAATTTCCTCTTAAGTATCGTCATTGGTAGTTTTTCTAATTATCAGGAGTAAGAATTTAGGGGAGAAAGTAAGTTTGCGCTAGTCTCAGGGCTACTGATTATAGTCAGAACTGTGGAGGTGGTGAATTTTGTTTTTTTTACTTTCCTGTGCTTTCTCTTCCCACTGATGCTTTTCACACTGTGTCTGTGGACATAAGTCCTATGACCTCGGATGCATTCCAGAGGTGAACATATTTTATGAAACAAAATTAGACATGAGTCCTTATTTTTCAGTGCAAAATTAGTCTGGGAAATTTTTAGATGCTGAAGTGTTGGTATTTGGGGGAAATTGTGGTGGTTAGAGACAATAGTGGTGGATACCTCCTTGAAAAGAGGAGATTCTTGGGAATCGTAGGTCAAATTGTTGTTGACATCCCAATTTCCTAGCCTTTAATTTTCATGAGGCTAAATTAGTCTTTGCTCAACTATGAGTTGGTAATGGTTATTGGCAATCTCTTTACATAGGTTTTTCTGTTTTCATGGAAGGAGCTGGAAAATAGAAAAACTTCTCTAGCCCTAAGTAATGAATAGTGAAATTTCAGAACTAAGATTGGGGGAAAGGAAAATCATTCTTTATTGCCAGTTGCCCTCATGAGAAGTCTACTCTTTGAAAGAGTAAACTATCAGTTGACTCGGCAAAGTGGGATGAGAATGATTTTCCTGTAGCCTCCAGATGACTTACGCAGTCAGCTTTAGTTGAAAAATGCACTCAACTTGATCCAGGAAGGAAATTGAAGCATTTGTGCTTCTGTAATAAGGTCATATATTTAAATAAAACTTTATAATTTATTATATATTTTGATGTGCATGTATCATCTCATTTAATTGTTACCTTAACCTTGTGAGGTAAGTTCATATAATTTCCTGTTTTGATTAGGAAACCAAGGCTCAGAGAGATTGTGATTTACTTAAAGTTACAGCATGAAATAGGTAGAGCTGCATCTCGAATCTAGATTCTTCTTTCTCTGTACCCTTTTCTTCTTACTCATTGTGCCTTTTCTCCGTGCAGCTAAACTCCTTTCTGAGCCCTGCATTAGTCAATTATGATGTTTTTGTCTAAAAGCACCAAGGATGGATGAAAAATTGTTTAAGCTGGAAAGAGCCTGTATGGTCTGTGACAGGTGCTGCGTAGGTTGGTTGAAAAATAACTTAAAGATTGTCTCCTTTCCCTGTGTGTTTTTGTTAATGCTTATAATACTTCTATGACTTAGAGTCCTTCTGGTGCCTCTGGTGTATTTCAGACTGATTTTAAGTTGTCAGGAAAGGGGATTTTCACTCCAGAGCTCAATTTTTTTTATAGCTCCTTATTTTCCTTTGTATCTGGAAATTTATTTCTTAGCTGGAGCTTAGGATGGCATCAGACTTAAGTTCCTACTAAAGAGACTGTTCCCTGCTGATATACTTTTTTCTGCCTTTTTTTTTTCACATAGTCAGTCTCTCTCGCCACACCTGCCCTCCATCCGCAGTGCCCTTAATTCCATCTCTTGTTCTGGGCGAGGTTCTTGGAGTCAAAGGGCAGTGAGTTTTGGGGTTGGTGAAAGATATGAAGCTCTTGTCCCTTCTGACTCCACATGTTCCCTGAAAACCCTGGGAGTACTCTGCTGCTGTGCCTACCTCCCGGAACCTTGTGCTTTTTTCCAGACCCTTTAGCAGCAAAGACCTGGGCAGTGGCGTTGAGGGAAGAAAGACTTCCTAGAGATTCTTCAGTGGGTTGATTTGTTTTTTCTCATAGTTAGAGCTTAAAAATAGGCATATAGAGATCAGTATTTTGATTGTCCGTAATGATCCACCTCCACTCCCCTTCTGGAAATCTTTATTTTGAGGTTTCTCAAGTATTTCATTCTTTCATGAATTATTCCATGAATGCAGAGCACAAGAGACATTGTCCTGTCTTCACAAAGCTTATAGTTTATTTGGGAAGATAGTCAGTTAGACAAGCAATGTAATTAAGTATGATTTATTGTTATATCAACATGAGTAAAGGAAGTTCTAAATAGAACATATTTCTCTCGTTTCACCATAGCAATAGAGTAGTTGCTTTTACATTTTCCATATTCTCTTCTAGTATTTGTCCATATGTGAACATATTTTTACATAATTGTGATTGTCGTCTAGCTGTAATTTCATGTTTTGTTTTTTCTACTTATGAATAATTTTTACATGTTGTTCTGTAGTCTTAATAATTATATATTTTTCATAGCTGTTGTATCATGATTTGTTCAGTTATGTTTCTATTCGAGAACTGTGTTGACTTCCAGTTTTTCACCATTGTTACATAGAAAGGCCATAAGCATTCTCAATTTTCGGAAGTAACTACTTGATCAAAGATTATGATGATGTGTGTGGCTTTTGATAGATGTTGCTGTATTACTTCTTATAAAAGATTTCCAGTTTGCAGTCTATCAACCATTTTCACCTCACTTTCCAGCACACAGTATTATCTTTTTTAGTGTTAACATGTGTAAAATCAGTATTTGACTACTTTAACATGTATTTCTATGAGTACGGGTAAGCTTGAATGTTTTCCCTAATGTTTGTTGATAAATGCGTTATGTGAAATGATTGCTCTGGTTTTGTGACAGTTTACTTGTTGATTTGCTTACTTGGTGGTTTGATTTTGAGTGGCACATTCATTGTCAATGAAGAGGAATGGATGGCAGTGGCTAGAATGTCTTCTTGGGGATTTGCTTTAACTTGGCAAGAAACTCCTATGATTGTGGAGTCAAAAATCAGATTCTTTGAGCTAGAGTCTGTACTATGTGTAGGACTGACACCTGTGGGGTCTACACTAGGCTGAGTTCCTCTGGGCAAGACCCATGTTTTATTCTTTGCTTTAGCATTTAGCAGCCTGACGTATAGTAGGCCTCAAAAAATTTTTTTGAAGAAATATGAATTTCTTGGAGGCACTGGATAGTCTCCTTCTCTAAATATCATTCTCACATCTTCTTATGTTGCCTAAATTTTCACCATTTAAGATCCATTCTTTGTATCTTAAAGACTTTCTAATCTTGTAGACCCCTAGGAATTTATGACTACCTATAGGAGGATGAGTATGGTGGTCTCAGGCAACACACTGGAGATTACAACCACAGTATGAGAGCAACACTCTGTAAGGATGGGATATAGAGTAGATACCTGGTGGTGAAGGAGTGGAGATGGGGTGAGAGAGATGGTCAGAAGAGTAGTAGGAAGTTGTCAGAAATAAACCTCATCTGTTGCAGAGAATCACAGGAATATGAGAACTGTAAAGTAATCTTAGTGATCACCTAAGCCTTGATGTCCTTATATGTAAACGAGGATGAGAATGCCTACTTTCCAGGGTTATTGTGAGACTTTATTGAAATAAAATAGTTTATGCAAGTGCTTTGTCAACTCTACACTGCTATGCAAATAAAAGGTAATCACCATAACCATCATGTAGGAAACGAAGAAATAGAGGGATAAGATTGCTTTTATTTTTTGCCGGGAGCTAGATTTATTCTTTATATTTTTCAGCCAATCTTTTATCATTTGAAGGTGAAATTGAAGTTTCTAAAGTATTATTTTCCCCTTAAGGAAATAGTGAGGAAGGATGGAGGAGTAGCTTTGGGGAGTGAATAGACTTTGTTAAGCTTTTCATCGTTTTACCAAATGATTAGTTTCTTTCTGCCCAAGTCCTTTTCCTAGAGGAGAATCAAGCACTGCAAAAAGAGGAAGACAAAACAATAGAGGGACCAGCCTGGTGGCACAGCTGTTAAGTTTGCACGTTCTGCTTTGGTGGCCTGGGGTTCACTGGTTCGGATCCCAGGTGCGGACCTGTGCACCGCTTGTCAAGCCATGCTGTGATACGCGTCCCACCTATAAAGTAGAGGAAGATGGGCACCGATGTTAGCTCAGGGCTGGTCTTCCTCAAAAAACCCAAAACAAAACAATAGAACGTGGCAAACTTTGGGCCATGTGCAGAGGCAGTAAGTGGTTTGATGGAAGCAGTGAATTAAGATAAGGAGGAATCATGAGCTGATCCTGGAGTAGTAGATTGGGATTCTGTAAGGAGAACCTTGAAGGCAAAGCTCAGAGATTTTTACTTTATCTTGTAGTCAGTGGGGAATAGTGAAGGTTCTGGAGCAGGGGAGTGACTCAATCAGTGCCATGCTTAGGAAGGTTTATCTGGAGACTGTAGAAGATGAGGAGGAGGAGGAACTTGTGCAGGCCTGAAGACCAATTTAGGAGCATGTTTTGGTTGTCCATCTATGAGATTCTGGAGGCTTGTAATAGGACCATGGCAGTGGAGCAGAAAGAGAGAGGATACAAAGGTGTCAGAGGGTGTAGTCCTAGGCTACAGGAGTACTGAGACCTTGTGACTTCAATTTGTTATCTTCCCAGGGGTTTGTTTTCCCTGTAAACTTTAAAAAATTGAAGTATAAAAGTGCACAAATAATGTGTATATAGTTCAATGAGTTTTTACAAAGTATGAAGTATGACAGAAGATATACAACATAACTGCTAAGCTTCTGTAATACCCCTTTCAGTCTTTACTTATTCTCCCCCAACATGTAACCACTATTTTGACTTCCTTCACCGTATTCATTTTGTCTGGTTTTGAGCTTTATATAAATAGAATCATGCATACAACTCTTTTATATCTGGTTTCTTTTGTTTGGCGTTTTGTTCCTGAGATTCATCTGTTTTCTTGTATGAAGCATTCTTTTTCATGGCTCATTTGTATTCCATTGTATGAATATATCACAGTTTATTTACCCGTTCTACTGTTGATGGATACTTAAGCTGTTCTCAGTTTGGGGCTGTTATGAATAATGCTGATATGAACAATTCTTGTACATGTCTTTTGTTGAATATAAGCTCGTGTTTCCTACTCAAGAGTGCAGTTTTCTGGGTTATAGGGCATATGTATGTTCAGCTTTAGTAGACACTACCAAACAGTTTTATAGAGTTTTACCGTGTTTACTAGTTTATACTCCTACTAGCAGTGTATATAAAAATTCCTTACCAACACTTGTGTCTTAGTCAGCTCAGGCTGCTGTAACAAATACCATAGGCTGGGTGACTTAAACAACAGATATTTATTTCACACAAATCTGGAGGCTGGAAGTCCAAGATCAGGGTTCCAGCATGATCAAATACTAGTGAAAGTCCTCTTCCTGGCTTGTAGATGCTGCCTTCCTGCTGTATCCTCACATGACAAGAAAGAGAGCTCTGGTTTCTTCAGCCTCTTATGAGGGTACCATTCCCATCATAGGGGCTTCATCCTTATGACCTCTTCTAAACCTAATTACCTGTCAAAGGACCCACCCCCAAAGACCATCACATTGGAAATGTGATGAAGGGCTTCAACATATGGATTTGGGGGGGGGGCACACAAACATTCAGTCTGTAATAACTCAGTATTGCAGTATTTTAAATATCAAAGACTTTTATATTGTAAGAAAATCAGAGAGGGCTATATCTAACATAAAGGAAGAAAGAGACATCTGGTTATTGAATGCCTGCTATATACCAGAGATTGCTTAAGTGCTTTTACTTACATTGTCTCGTTTAATCAAGATAATGCTCATGTAAACTGTAAGATCAGTGTCATTGCATTGATTTTATAGGCCAGAAAGCTGAGACAGGTTAGTCAGGCAGCTATTATTTGCTAGTCAGAATCCAACCTAGGTCTGCTTGAATCCAAACCAATTGCATCACATAGAAACTGCAGTTTGTCTGTGAGGTGTTTTTGTTTTTTGGGGTTTTTTTTGGTGGATAGAGGGGCTCTTGATGACCCTGAAAGCCTATTATATAGGTGGCCCCCTTCTGAGACTTAGTACTAAACTGGCACTGCAAACAGCAGCCTCCCAACCATGCACCTCCCCCTACTTTGTGCCCTCTTTGCCTCCCCATAGAAGCTCTTAGCAGCCGGTCATTAAGACTGCCTCAAGGTAGATATTATACTGGCACATCCTCTGCTCTGGCTGGCAGGCTGACGGAAGAAGCTCCCGTAGAATTTTTAAGGCCAGCTAAGCCTCTTGTTTCCTTCCCTCACCAGTTTTCTTCATGTAACTTTCCCCCCCAAGAGTAGGTAGGCAGGAATGCCATGTAATAATAGAAAGAGCTAGAAGTCAGGAGACCTAGATCCTGGCCCTGCTACTAAATTGTATACTCTTGAATATCACATTGCCCTTCTTTTGACCCAGGTTTTCTAATTTATAAAAAGACGGGGCTAGTGGTTCCATGGGCCATCCTCAGGGCCTACTGTGAAAAGACCCAAGTAGGAGATACTTTGGATTTTCTGTATACTATTACAGACAGAGAAGCTCTGGGTTTATTTGTTATATACGTATTGAGCTTCTTCCTGAGATTTTAGTTAAAGCAAAGGATTATATGACATATACTTGAAATCCACTAGACTAGATGATCTCTACTGAGTGAAAGTATCACTTTGTGAAAACTTTATGAGGATTATTAGTGGCAAAAAGTGAAATGAGCAAAATTTTCACCCTTAACATTTCCTTTATATAAACAAAGGCTTCATGCTATCCTCTGACCACTATGAGGGAATGGAGGGGATATAGTTAATTTTGTCTAAGGTAGGAGGTTGGGGAAGGACTAACCAAAGAGGAGGCATCTGAGCTGGACTTGAAGAGTAGAAGTTCACTAGGTGGCTTAAGAGATTGAGTGGAATAGGCATTTCAGGTAGAGGAATGAGGCAAGAAAGTGTGAAAAGACATTGCTATTTTGGAAATATTGTGTTCTTGATGTAGGTATTGTGTATGTTGGAAAGGGGAAGAATGAGAAATGCTAGGAGATGAGGTTGGGCGGGTCAGTGGGCCCCTTTGTAAAGGGACTTGGACATTTGAGGACTAGTGAAGAATTGTAAATATCATTTGAATTAGCACTGCTTAATAAATTTTGGGCTCCTCTAGACTCAGGACCCCTGATCTACAAAGCAGTGTTTGGATGGTAGCTATGGCAATGGTGATGCTCACACACTCAGAAGTGATTTTGATTAAAGAGAGCCTTGGTGACCTGGGGTCTACACTAATTTCTTCTTAATTGGCTCAGAGTATTGGATATATGTGTAGTGCTTGTGTAAAACAGAAGGATAGGGGAGTTGGGGAGGCTCTGCTGATGGACAGCAAGTCTCCACACTGTGATAAACTCAGTGGTGTTCTTACCATTTAAACTCATCATCAGAGGTGGAAGCGGCAAGATAGTAATTTTACCTTCTCTCTGAAAAATTAGAGTCAGCTTTGTGGCTCAGGCTTCCCAGCTCTTCTCCATAATGGATCTCCTCATTCTCTCCCCAGAAACATATGTTTATTTGTAATGCCATCCCATCTGTGGTAATTGGAGCAGTGTCCCTTTTCATTCTCCTGTCAAACACCTGTCTTCCTGCCTAGAGAGCCTCAGAGCCTGATGTAATGAGCATGTGAATTGTATTAGGTTGGGAATCAGGTTCCCAACAAAACACATATGAAGGATGTCTCGCTCATTTGCCTCCTTTTTCTCATTTGTGACCTTGAGATGTCCCTAGATCCTATGGGTTCCTGTCCTGTTTGAGGACAGGTTTCAGATTGGGGCACAGTTGGGGCCAATGCCAGCGTCATCCATTTTACAAAACATTGAGAAGGAGTGAACTGATATTGATTGAAAAGTTACTGTGACCAGGCACTTTACATACATTATCTCATTGAATGCTTACACTTTCAAAGAGGTGCTATCACCATTTTACATATGGCCAGATGGTTAAGTCAGTCCCCAAAGTTACACACAGCTAGAAAGTGGTAAGTGAGGATTTGAATCTTTCTCTGAATTCAAAACCCATGTTTTTTCCACTTCATGACTCTGAAAGCAAAATAATTTTGCTATTAGAGTGTAGCAATTTTGTAGCTCAATGGAAAAAAGTTTAGGAAAAAATGGGAAAGCTACAAAAAAAGTTTAGGCATCAAGGTCAGAAAAAAGATTTTGGAGAACAAACACTTAATCAGAAGAGTAACCTTTCTAAAGTATACAGAGTAAAGAGTTATAAGCAATTTTAGTACTTTCCTCACTTTGGGAATGAAACAGATTATGCTGTGGCCAGTGGTGAGTTTAGATAATTTCCAGGTGTGTGGCAGAGTAGGGAGCAAGAGACTGATATAATATGTAGCTGGGGGGCCAGCCCGGTGGCCTAGTGGTTAAGTTCATGCACTCTGGTTTGGCAGCCTAGGGTTCACAGGTTCAGATCCTGGGTGTGGACCTACACAATGCTCAGCAAGCCATGCTGTGGCGGCATCCCACATAGGAGAACTAGATGGACTTACAACTAGGATGTACATCTATATACGGGGGCTTTGGGGAGGAAAAAAAAAAGAGGAAGATTGGCAACAGATGTTAGCTCAGGGCCAATCTTCCTCACCAAAACAAAAAAAGTATTCTTAAAAAAAATATGTAGCTGGGGCTTTTTTTCATTTGACATACAATTTGCATACCATAAAATTCACCTTTTTAAAGTGTATAATTAATTGGTTTTAGTATATTCACAAGATTGTATAACCATCACCACTATCTAATTCTAGAACATCTTCATCCCTCCAAAAAGAAACCCTGTGCCCGTTAGCAGTCATACCCCATGCCTCCTTTCCCCAGCCCCAGGCAACTACTTACCTACTTTTTGTCTTTATGGATTTGCCTATTCTAGACATTTCATATGAATGTAATTATACAATGTGTGGCCTTTTCTTTTTCTGTGTCTGGCTTCTTTCACTTAGCATAATGTTTTCAAGGTTTTTATCTACCTTGTAGCATGTATTAATACTTAGTTCCTTTTTATGGAATTTTATTCCTTTATTCCGTTTTATACAATATTCCATTGTATGGATGTACCACATTATATTTATCCGTTCATCAGTTGATGGACATTTGGATTATTTCCACTTTTGTGGCTGCAACACGCAAACAAAATGGAGGAAGCTTGGCACAGATGTTAGCTCAGGGTGAATCTTCCTCAGCAAAATAAATAAATAAATAAAATAAAATAGCAGTGAGCATCTTTTCATGTACTTATTAACTATTTGTATATCTTCTTTGGAGAAATGTCTTCAAATCCTTTCCCTTTTTTTTTTTTTTTTAAAGATTTTATGTTTTCCTTTTTCTCCCCAAAGCCCCCTGGTACATAGTTGTATGTTCTTAGTTGTGGGTCCTTCCAGTTGTGGCACGTGGGACGCTGCCTCAGCGTGCCTCGACGAGCAGTGCCATGTCCGCACCCAGGACCCGAACCAACAAAACACTGGGCCGCCTGCAGCGAAGCGCGTGAACTTAACCACTTGGCCACGGGGCCGGCCCCTCCTTTCTCATTTTTAATTGAGTTAATTGGGTTGGTTTAATTGGGTCTTTTTGGTTGTTGAGTTATAAGAGTTCTTTGTATGTTCTAGATATAAGTACCTTACCAGAGATATGATTTGCAAATATTTTCCCCCATTTAGTGGATTGTCTTTTCACTTTTGATAGTGTTTTTTGAAGCACAGGAGTTTTTAATTTTGATGAAGTCGTTGATCTGTTTTTTCTTTTGTTGCTTGTGCTTTTGGTACATATCTAGGAAACCATTGCCTAATTAAAGGTCACGAAGATTTACACCTATGTTTTCTTCTAAGAGTTTTATCTCTTACATTTAGGTCTTTGATCCATTTTGCATTAATTTTTGTATATGGCTTAAGGTAGGAGTCCAACTTCATTCTTATACATGCGGATATCTATTTTTTTCCTAGCACCATTTGTTGAAAAGACTCTTCCTTCCTCATTGAATTTTCTTGGCACCCTTGTTGAAAATCAGTTCACCAAGGAATTATGGGTTCATTTTTGGATTCTCAGTTCTATTCCATTGATACAATGGATTCCAGTGGCCAGTACCACAGTGTCTTCATTACTGTAGCTTTGTAGTAAGTTTTGACTTGAAAGCGTGAGTCCTCCAACTTCGTTCTTTTCCAAGATTTTTGGCTGTTCTGGGGTCCCTTGACTTTCCTTATGGGTTTTGGGATTGGTTTGTCAATTTCTGTAAAAAAGGCAGCTGGCATTTTGATAGGGATTGTGTTGAATCTATAGAGTAATTGGAAGATTGTTGGCCTCTATTAAGTCTTCCAATGAAGTCTTCCATTTGTTTTGATCTTTAATTTCTTTCAATAATGTTTTGTAATTTTCACTGTACATGTCTTGTACTTCCTTTTAAACATTTATTACCAATAATTTTAGTCTTTTTGGTGCTATTGTAAATGGAATTGTTTTATCAGTTTTTGAATTATTCATTACTAGTATACAGAAATACTACTGATTTTTGTATATGGATTGTATATCCTGCAGCCTTGCTGAACTCATTTATTGGCTCTAATAGTATGTGTATATTCCTTAGAATGTTTTATATACAAGATCATGTCTTCTGCAAACACAATTAATTTTATATCTTTCTTTCCAATCAGGATGCCTTTTATTTCTTTTTCTTGCCTAAGTGTCCTAGCTAGAATCTCTAGTACAATGTTGAGTAAAAGTGGAGAGAGCAGACATCTTTGTCTTATTCCTGATCATTGGGGAAAGCTTTCAGACTTTCACCATTAGTGTATTGTTAACTGTGGCTGTTTCCATAGATGCCTTTTATCAGGTTGAGGAAATTCCCTTTGATTTCTAGGTTGCTGAGTGTTTTTATGATGAAAGGGTGTTGCATTTTGTCAGATGCTTTTCTTGTGTCTATTGAGATGATCATGTGGTTTTTGTCCTTTGTTCTATTAATATGATGTATTACATTGATATTCATATGTTGAACCAACCTTGCATTCCTGAGATAAGTCTCACTTAGCCATGGTATGTAATCCATTTTATATATTGCTAGATTTGGTTTGCTAGCATTTTGTTCATAGCTGGGGCTTTTTACAAAGTGTGTTTAGTGGATCTTCTGACATTATGCAGAGAGAAATGAAAGGTGACTCATATTATTTCACTCTGCTATGTGCCACCACCATGCTAAAAGCCTTACATATGCTATCTTATTTAAACTTCTACCTTTGTGCTAGGTAGAAGTCATTTAATCTTCCACTGTATACTAGGTAGAGGTGTCCCTATTTTGCAGATGAGAACACAGAGAGGCAAAGTTTTTTGTTTTTGTTTTTTTTTTGGTTGTTCAGTACTTATCCTGTCTTAAATAGGGATTGATGCTTCAAGGAAAAGAAGTAAGACAGAGCCAAATAAAGCAATGAATTATTTGAAGGAATGTCATGAGCTGTAAAGCTAGCTTTATGCATTTCCTAACAGAAGTGGCCCTGTTGTGCGTATAATCATAGACTAGAGAGCTTATATCAGATGAGGAGTTGGGGATAGAGAGAAAGAAATTCAAATTTTTTAGTTGTATGGCCACCCTTTTTTGAGATCAGATAGAATCAGGGCTTAACCCCTAAATCAAAAACATCTTTAAGCCTCAGGCTTAAGGAAGACATGTTTCCTGCCCTTAAGTAGTTAAGGGTCTAGTGTGGATGACATGCAAGCTGTACAGTGAGGTTCTGGGCCTCGAGCAATGCCCACATTAACCAGGTGGGCTTTGGTGTTGGGGGAGCTTGGAATACTCATTGTATACTTAGTTAATAATGATAAAGTGTGGAGTGATTAGGTATAAAGTATGCCAGTTTGGAACATAAATTGATGATTTGAGAGATTTGTGCTCATGTTTGAGGAAGAGAGACTCCTTTGGTGTTCACCTGTTAGATTGTCATGAATTAGGATTTTATGGGGATTCAAATTCCCAAAGATGACTGGAATTTGGATGGACTGGCAAGTGTGTAGCTGCAGACAGAAAAGGCAGTGAAAGTAGACTTTGGAGTCGAAAAGTAGGAGGTAGCAGGTCTTTGGATTAGCAAGTTAATCCAGTTCTGGTGAGTAGGAGAGAAGAGTGATAAACACAAAGTTCTGCATAACGATTATTTCTGATGGAAGCCAGAGTGTGGCAGGAGGGTGTGCTAGAGAGCTTTAATGGTGTTGGCAAGTTCCATTACTTAAAATGAGTGGTAGGTTCATGAGTGTTCTTTTTATTAGTAGGCTTTATAACTTCTAGCTGCATCAAATTTTAAAATATGTATCCAATATTTCATTCAAAAAAGAAGAGATGAAGGAAAGAAAGATGGAGGAATAGAAGAAGAGCATCAACTCCCAGCAAGGAACTAATGTGTTAACAATGGAGGAGCCAGGCAGCATTTGCTTATTAATCTATGTCATATTATAGTCATCTTGCCCATTTGGGGTTTTTAGAGGAATATCTGCTTCTCTATTCTCTTCCATAATCTATAACTGAAAGGCAATTTCTTAGAGCTGGGCTTTGGGAAGAGGAGAAAAGATGAAGCTTTGAAACAGATTTTGTTTCTCCTTCTCAGAGGAGAAAGTGGTGGGTGTAGGAGTGGGAGCTTATGTGTCCAGGCATCAAACTTGGCAGACGACTCGTTCAGAGCAGATGGAGTGAGGATTTCATCGCCTGACAGACTGACTCAGACCTGCCTCCCTGCAGCCAGCCACTACTGGGTATGGTTTGAATCTCTGTCAAAAGCTGCAGGATCATGTTATTCCTCTTTCCACTCTAGCAGTGGTGAACTCCAACGTTCCCAGATGAAAAGCTGCCCAGGACTCAGGCAGACCAAGTGTTTCTGCAAGAAACTGATGTATTTGACCTCACTTGTTTACAGGGATGGTGGCTTTGGTGAAATGGGTATTTCTTTGGCTGAAGTGTTTAAGCAGAGGCTGTAACTTTAGAGAGGATTTTTACATTGGATTGAATTGGGTCTGTGTCCTCCACACTTCTTTTCTGCCCTGAGATTATGAGAAATGTGAAATGGAAGCTTCTGTACAGTCCAGTGATTGATGTAGTGAGGTCAGCACAAGACAGAATCCTGGGGAAAACTTAGAATTGTTGCCCAAGAAGTAAGCATCCTTCCAGAAATTACAGATCTTGCTGCCAGTCACGATTTTAGCAGCGAGTGAAGATGAACACGTTCTGGATTAGGGCCATAGCCTTTTAGTTGGTGTCCTTGCCTTTGGTCTCTCCCCTGCCAATCTAGACTGTAAATGCTGCAGGCTTTTTTCCCCTAAAACTCTGCTTTCATCATGACACTCTGCATCAAGTCTAGGCACAGTATCTAGTTTTGAAATTTGTTACATCTGGCCTTAATGTCTAATCTTCCTCCCCAGCATTCATTCCTTTCTTCTCCAGCTAAAACCTACCTGTCCTATAAGACTTAGCTCAGTTTTTTCCTCCTTCAAGCTAGCGTTGATCACTGTCTTCTCTGCTCTATCAAACATATATAGTAATTTCTAAATAATTTAGTGGTAAATAATTTCATAATCTTTATTTGTATATTGGTGTTGTTGGGCTGTGGGCCCTTTGAAGCCATGGATCTTGTTTCCTTCTCTTCTCCTCATGGTATTTAAGATGGTGGTTGGCACATTTCAGTACATTTTGTTAAATAATTAAACATCGAAAGTTTTGTAAATAATAACTAGCATTTGTATATTACTTTAGAGTTCACAAAATGCTTTCACGTTTATTATTTTACTTAATTCTCCCCAAATTTTATGATATTCCCATTTAAAGATGAATAAATTGAATCTTAAATAGTTGATATAATTTGCCGAAGAACTCACAGTTGCTAACTGGTAGAGACAGAACTGGGGCCCAGTTTCTGGGTCTGTTGAAAATGCTGACTTGCCTTAAAATCCCAGTTTTCCTGAAGGAATTTGTAGATATTGTTATTCAATACCACGGAAATATGCTGGGAGTGCAATGAAAAGATAACTGTGAACTAGACAGTTATAAAAGATGTTGCAAATGTTTCAGACTCAAATGGGTCTGAAGAAGGAAGGTGTAGTGGATTGAATAGTGTCCACCCAAAATTCATGTTCACCTGGCACCTCAGAATGTGACCTTTTTTGGCAGTAGAGTCTTTGCAGATGTGATTAGTTAAGGATCTTGAGATTAAATCATCCTAGATTTAGGGTGGGCTCTAAATCCAATGGCTGGTGTCCTTATAAGAAGAGAGGGCTCAGAGACAAATGGAGAAAAGAAGGCCATGTGAAAATGGAGGTAAAGATTGGAGTTATGTATCTGCATGCCAGGGAACGGCAAGCCTTGCTGATAGCAACTAGAAGCTGGAAGAAGCAAGGAACCAGTGGTCCTCTACAGCCTTCAGGGGGAACACAGCCCTGCCAACACCTTGATTTCAAACTTCTAGCCTCTAAAACTGAGAGAGAATAAACTTTACTTGTTTTAAACCACTAAATTTGTGGTAATTTGTTATGGCAGCCTTACAAAGCTAATACAAAAGAGCAAAAAAAAAATTACTTACTAAAAGTTCTTTTACATACCAGGTGTGTTCTAGGCACTTCAATATGTTATTTTACTTTATCTCCCAACAACTTTATGTGGGTAGGAATTATTTATCCATATTTTACAGGTCAGAAAAATAAGGCTTAGAGAGAGAAAATAGAAAGCTCGTGTTTTAAGAATATTCTGTCATTCTGTTTTCAGCTCTATACCTTCTTCTTCTCTTGATTGCCTGAGGAATTTCTTTTATGGCCCCCCGAGGGACTGGGCACTGAATTGCGGCAGTCCATCTCTACTAGATTGGTTAAAGATGTGAAAGGTGGCTTAGTCAAAAGAGGGCCAGGCATCTCATGTGACCTTTCTTCTGGGATTGACTTTCAGCATCTGTATCCCCCAACATCCTTACCTATTCCTCACCCCCTACATAGTCACACCTCCTTCATAAAACTTTCCTGGATTCCTCTTTACCTAATGTTCTCTTTGTCTCTATCACTTTATCTCCTTTTCTTCTGAAACTCCATAGCAGTTTATCTGTTTCAGTTTTATTACACTTACCACAGTCTATCTTTTATTATGTGATTTCTGCCTGTGTCTTATTTGCCCAGGTATATTGTAAGCTTCTTGAGGATGAGAATCTTGTCTTGTTCTTTTTTTTTTTAAAGATTGGTGCCTGCACTAACAACTGTTGCCAATCTTCTTTTTTTTTTTTTCTTTTTCTTTCCGAATCCCCCCAGTACATAGTTGTATATTTTAGTTGTGGGTCCTTCTAGTTGTGGCATGTGGGATGCCGCCTCAGCATGGCCTGATAAATGATGCTGTGTCCACGCCCAGGGTCCGAACTGGGGAAACCCTGGGCCACTGAAGCGGAGCACGCAAACTTAACCACTTGGCCATGGGGTGGCGCCTTGTCTTGTTCATTTTTATATCTTCCATATTACCTACTAGGAATCCTTACTCAGAACATCTGCTAATTAATTGTTAGTTGAATTTCTGTTTTCCTCATCTCCCTCTTCCCTGCTTTCTACGTTCCAATGCCAACCTTTGGAAGGTAAAGTTCACTTTTGATTTCTTCCTGTTTTCCTTTTCAGTGACATCGTTATCATCCCTTGTGATGTACCCCATACCTTCTTTAGGCCTTGTTGTCCTCTGACTCTCACTTAATTCTATTCTGAAGTGTTGCTGTGCTGTAGTCCAAATCACTTTATAAGACATTTGTCATAGCATTTTCACAGTGTGTTAAAGTCATGTTACATGCCTGCCACCCAAACTGCAAACACCTAGAAAGGAATGGTTTTTCTTGCTCATTCTTATGCCCCAAATGCCTAGCTTTTTTGCTTCACATTCACTAAGTGTTGGTCGAGTGAGTTAATTAAATGTGTTTTTCCTCCTAGGATGTCTATATTTTTCCAGGAAAACAGGCAGCCTGCTAGGCCTTCCAAATCCAGTTCAATTTGGTGGTAGAGTTTTTAAAAATATTAACAAGTAGTGAGGTAGAGGTCTGTGTTGGGAGCTTTTTGATTCCCCTAATATTTGACCTTATAGGTTACCCTCTATTTTATATGGCTGGTCCTGCTGATTATAGATGGAAAGTAGATCATAAGGCCGAGGTCATCTTGGAAAGTGATGCTGAAACTCTCCATATGGAGCAGAATTATTTCCTGGAGAGTTTTGTGAAGCTGTCTTTTCATGAAAATAGCTTTTAAGAAGCAAAGCAGGGTCTGACCCCGTGGCTGAGTGGTTAAGTTCATGCGCTCCACTTCGGCTGCCGGGGGTTTCGCCGGTTTGGATCCTGGGCGCGGACATGGCACTGCTCATCAAGCCGTGCAGAGGCGGCATCCCACATGCCACAACTAGAAGTACCCACAACTGAAAATATACAACTATCTACCTGAGGGCTTTGGGGAGAAAAAGGAAAAATAAAATCTTTGAAGAAAAAAAAAACAAAAAAAGAAGCAAAGCAAAACATTTTAAGCTGCAGATAATTCAAGGCGTAGAGCCGATTGAGATCCTCTTTTATAGTTTCTTCTTCCAGGGGAGTAGCATAGTATGATAGAAAGAACACTGAATTGGGAGTCACAATACAAGTTCTGGTCTCAGATATGATTCTATTTAGTTCCATCATTATAGAGGACTTTTGTTGTTTTTGCCTCCCAGTGTCCATTTCTCCTTCTTTTAGTACCAGTGCCCAGATTTTCCTCTGGGGAGTCATCTCCTCCCCAGAACTCAGGCCTTGTGCCTTGGGCAGAGCCCACTTCACCCCTGGCTCCAAGGATGGGCCTGTGATTCATGCCTTGCTGATTAAAGTATTACCTTCTTCTGATCATGGAGATTGATTTACGAATGGGCACCAATCTCAGTTTGGATCGATGACTCTGACTTTTGATCAGTGTTTTAGAGAAGATATGTATTCCTTTTATACTGGACGTGAACTTGGGAGGATGTAAGATTGGAGTCCTCAGAAGTTCTGCCTGGGAGTTAAGCCAAAACAGAGATGAAGAGCAACCAGGTCCTTTGACTCCTAAGATCTGTTCAACTCAGACCTGGACTTTTCAAGTGTGTTAACTAGTAAATTATTTTTTTGTGTAGTTTACCCTTGTAAATGTGAGAGTTCTAACTGAAAGAGTAACTTTAAACAAGCTTTTCTGAGCCTTTATTATCTTTAAAATGAGTACACTGGGTTCATTAAGAGGTATATTTAATTCTATCTTGATATCTGTTTGAAATAAACTGGATTTTTTTTTTCATGAAAATAATCCAAATTGGTGGCCTAGAGGTTCTTGGTGCTACTAAATTGTCATTGTGTTTCCCTATAGTTAAATCTGATCACTGATGTTTCAATGGCTTTATAAAATCATAGCACTGTCAGTTACCAGATCTGTAAACTTGGCCAAATCTTTTAGCCTCTGAGTTTTAGTTTCCTTTCTTAGAATGCAATGCTGATAACTGTGTTAAACTCACAAAGTCAAATGATAGAATGAAATCAGAGAGCCAGAAGAGAAGTATAATTTGGACCTGAAAGTATAGGTAGGATTCAGATGAGGGGAGGAGAGCTAAGGCATGAACATGAACAGTGTGAGTAAAGGCAAAAGAGAATGGGAATTCTCCTGTAAGTCAAACTTATTTGCACTCTTGGTGGCATATTGTATTTCATTTTGTCTTTCCCACTGCATGAGTAATTAGGATATTGAAAGATCTGAAATAAGATCCTTGTGGAAAAGTAAAGGGTTCCAGAAATATGACTGAAAACTTAGTAACTGTCTAAAATTATTTTGCTCTCTGGTCAAAATAATTCTGAGCAACTGTTTTCCATTCTTTTACAGGCAAGAACTGGAGGAATTGGTACGAGATATTTGGAATCTGATGAAAACATTTCGTTAAACATTAGAATCCCTCAAAATAGGAGGAGTCCTTTTATCTTGGATCGTGATTATCTATTTTTATAGAAATGTGTAATGGCACTGAGATTTCTAGATGAGCAGTTGGCATCCCTTTTAACTATAAGTCTACCTGGTCGTGGTTCTTCTTGTGAACTACAGCACATTCCTGCTATTGGGGAATAAGAGCAATACCTATAATATAGGTTTTCTATATTTTATTGTGCTCTGTGGCGTTGGGTTTATAGAACTCATAGGAGTTTTGAGCTGAAAGAGATAGTAAGAGTTATATGGCAAGTATTTATTGAGTACGAATTGAGTGCTATGCACTGTGCTAATCTCTTTACACTTTTTATTTAATTTCCATAATTATCCTGTGAGATAGGTACAATTATCATTCCTATTTTACGAATGAGGAGATTGAAGATTACAGAGGTTAAGAAATGTACCCCAGGTCATGCAGCTAAGAAGTGGCAGAGCCAGAATCATTAAAAATCTGGTTGTATACCTTAAAGATTATGTGGTGCAGGGGTTCCCAGCCTGGGCTCTCTACATGTTTAGTAATCTAGTGATAGTCCCCTTTCAATACAGTGTCATTTCATTATACCACCACCAGGGGGCTGTACCTGTGGTGTGACAAAATCTGTGCTAAAAATGAAATTTAAAGAGAGTTTACTGCATTTAGTGTTTTAGTGGGTTTTTTTTTCAATTTCAGCAACTGCTTAATGACTGAGATGTCATAATAAATCAGAACTGTCAGACTTCTAAGATTTTTCTGGTGCAATACAAGAGTGGATAAAAATACAGAAATTAATTTGCCCTTTGCTGCAAATAAGAATTTTGTTTGTAAAGTGTAAAGTCAGTTAAAATGAGATGCTAAGAATGAATGAGGAGAAATATATTTCAGTTTTTCTTCTGGGTTAAATAAGTAAATGGCTATACTGTTTTTCTATTTGGATTTTTTCTTTGGAGTCTTGGAGGATTCCATTGCTTAGAGAGACCACCACCACTATTACTATTACTAATAACAATCATTTGAGTAATATTTTACATTTTACAGAGTACTTTCACATATGTTATTGCCCCAGACAAAGTTAATCTTTCTGTCTTTTGTGTTCCCATAGTCCTCTGCACATGGCCCTGCACTATACTGTAACTTGTTTTCATTTGTCATTTACCCCCCCCCCCCCACAGTCCCTACCCCACTAGAGTCTCCTAGGACAGTGTTCATGGTGAGCTGATTTGTGGGCCCTATGGAGTTCAGGTGCTGCCATATTGAGTGGTGGGGAGCTCAGTACTGCCTCCCAGAAGCACAGGAGACAACTATATAGAACTTGAATCTGTTGGAGTTAAGAAGAAGAAAGTTAAAATCACTTATGCTTAGAAATAAAAATGAAGCTTGAATTTATAGCATTATGTAGTGGGAAAGAAGCATAGAATTTGGAGTCAGAAGCCCTGGATTTGAATTCCTTTCCCCATTTACCAGACATTAATTTTCAAAGCACCCTGTGCTTCTCCTCAATAGTATTTATTACAATTGTAATTAAATTTGTTTAATGATTATATTTTCCACTAGTATACAAATTTAATCAGGAAAGAGACTGTCATTGTTCTTCACAGCTGTATTCTCTGCACTTAGGATAGCAATTGATACAGTTTAGGTGCTTAATCACTATTTGTTGAATGAATAAATGAATGAATGAATGGTAAATTGGGAGAAGGGGGAATTAAAATTGGCTTGACCAAATCTGAGGAGTGGGAAAAGTTTCACGGAGGACATTACATTTAAACTTGAATGAATGAATAGGAGCAAATAAGGAAAATAACATTCCAGGGGAAGGAACATCTGTGAAAGGGAAAGAGCATAGTCAGACTGAAGAAACACATCCCCGTGTGACTGGAAGGTAGAGAGGGGGAGAGTGATGTGAAATGAGACTGGAGTAAACAGAGGTTAGATCATGCAGGGGCTTATAAGCTTGGCTAAGGATTTTGTACTTTATTCTAATAGAAATAAGAAGCTATAAGAGTTTTGACAGAGGAGAGCCGTGATTAGATGTTCATTTTGAAACGACTGCTCTGGCTGCAATCTAGTGGAGACTGGACTGGAGGAGGGGAAATGTGGATGCTGGGAAACCATTAGAAGGCTGTTGCGGAAGCCCAGGTGAGAGCTGATGGTGGTTTGGACAAAGATAGTGGCAGTAGAGATGGAGAGAGGTAGAATAATATAAGAAGCATTTTACAGATAAGATTGTCAGGACTTGATGATTGATTAGATGAGAGATGAAGGAGAGGGAGATAGCAAAGTATGTCACCTAGGTTTCTTATTGGGCACCTGGGTAGATGGGGGTGCTGTTTACTGAGATGAGGAACACTGGGGGAGCCTGAAGGAACAGATTTTAGGGTGAGATGACGAGTGTTATTTTAGACACATTGTGATTGAAATGCCTATTAGGCATTCAAGTCGAGGATGACTGTGGGCAGTTGGTTATGTGGGTTTGAACTTCAGGAAGGTATGTTGTATTCCATGACTGTTCCATATGAGGACAGAAAGAACTACCTTATTCTTTGTTTCATGACTTCGTGATATTTCGTTGTATATACCAACGTACCAATTATGTGCCATAATTAACTTAAAGAAAAGCTAAGTGATATATAGAGAGAAGAATTGATAGTCTGAGTTTCCTTTAAGAGAAAGGGGAGGGGCTGAGCGGTTAAGTGCTCCTGTTCCGCTGTGGCAGGCGTCCCACATATAAAGTAGAGGAAGATGGGCATGAATGTTAGCTCAGGGTCACTCTTCCTCAGCAAAAAGAGGAGGACTGGCGGCAGATGTTAGCTCAGGGCTAATCTTCTTCAAAAAAAAAAAAAAAAAAAAGAGAAAGGGGAAATGAGGTCCAGCTTACAAGTGGTTTTGGTCTTAGAAAAGAGGAGGTCCACCTGATTTATTTAACAGAAAGGATCGAGGAGAATATGGGTGAAGATACAGAAAGTTGTGTAGATTGGATGGTGGGAAGTTGAGGATGTGTCCATCTGGCGGATTCTATTTTCTCTGTTAAGTAGGAGGCTAGGTCATCTACTGAGAATGAGGAAGGAAGAAGGAAGGGATGCTATTTAAAGGGTTTGAATAAGATTTGAAATCACCATTGCCTTTTGACCAGACAAACACATGATTTATTGATAGTTGAAGGCCTTGTTGAGGTGCCAGTCTGCCCTATTGTGTTTTATTTTTTTTCTGGCATTCCTCAGCAACTTGGAGAAACATTTAGAGACGGTGGATAATTGAGCTTATCAAGGGTTTTTGAGGTTTTACCAGGTGGAGAGGATGAAAAGGAAAGGAAATTTAGGTTATTGAAATACTAGGTCATGGAATCTAAGTTGAATAGAGAGGCAAAAGAAGATTGGCGGGGACTGGGACAGTGGTTCTCAAACTTTAGTGTGCATCAGAATCATCTGGAGAATTTGTTAAGATGCAGATTGCTTTCATTTGTAAAACAGTAGCAAAGGTTCTGATGCCTTTCTCATTTGGTTGTTGTAGGTATTTAGGAGGCATAATGTGAATGTTCTCTTTAATTTGAAGAGAGCTATTAACATGCTTTTTGCTCTAAGCCATTCAGATTTAAGGTAGTTCAATAACTTAGCAAGTAACTGGATGTGAGAGTACTTTAGTTTCCTTGGTACCTGATTGTGAGACCCTCTACAGGTTACATACTTGGTATATTTCAACCTTTTGCTTCTGACTTAAAGGCAGAATGCCCATTTTTTGTCCCTAGTGGATTGAGCGTTTTCTGTGACTCCAAGTGAAAGATTTAGCATCTCTGAGCCTTTTTAAAATGAGGCAACCAATGTTTGCTGTGTTTTACTTTCTCAAGGGAATAGTATGAGATTTCATTATTACCTACAAAATTCTTTGCATTCTTTTGTCAAAGGGAGTACAGCAAGTCATTAGAAAAGTCTGGACAAACATTGATGTTTTTTGACTCTCAGGCCAATGTTTGCTGTGTGATAAATATAAAGTCTTCATTTTAGTTATGGAGTTCAGTAATTTATTGTAAAGATGATGGTGATAGCTAACATTTATTGAGCACTGGCCAGGCATTGTGCCAGTTACACAATAAATGAGACAATCTAAGGAGTGCCTACTTAGTAATATTTACTAGTTCTTTATATATATTATTATATATTATATATAAACTAATATATTTTGGTTTAATTATATTAAACTAAATTATACTAAAATATACTAGTTTAATATAATGTTTCATTTAATTTTCTCAGCAGTCTTATGAGGGTATATACTTTATTTCCCCATTTTACAGATAAGTGAGGCTTAGGTAAGGTAAGTAATATGCCAAATTATGCATCTAGTAAGTTATAGCTGGGGTTCAAATCCAAGTTTGTCCAATTCCATACCCCTGCTCGTAATCACTATACTGGAATTGCAGCAGTCACTGCAGTAGTGTTTACTTTTAGTCATTATATCAGCTGGTTTATTAATTTTGCAGTCACATGCAGACCTAAGCCCTGGAACAGCTTGTGTGTCAGTCTTTTGAGTTCTGTATAAGATGGAATTCTCAGGGCTTTATGAATATGCAAATGAGACATGGTGAAACTGGAGGCACTTGAAGTTTAGAAATTCTCATGGTCTCATTTTTATCACTCATTTAACAAAAATTTATTGAAAACTTAGGGTATGTCAGGCCATTGTGCTAGGTATACGATAAGTAAGACAGTCTGAATTCTTGCTCTTTTAGCATAACTTTGGGAGATTTAACATTGGGGCTCAAAGGAGAAGCAGTGGAATTGTGGAAAGAACATTAGATTGACGATTGAGAGACGTGGGTTCTAGTCTAGTACTGGAGTGCTGTAGATGGCTTGGGGGTTGTAAAGGAAAATGGTACAGTACTTCCTGTAAAGTGGCTAGTATGTGTTGAATGAAAACTATGGTTTGGAACTCATTTCTTTTGCAGTCCTGTGATGTTTTCTGTTATGAGATTGTTCTTTTTTGTTTATATGTATATCCATTGGGCAATGCATATGTTTGTGCCACACCTCTGCCTGGGTGGTTGCTAGATTTAGAAACATGCTTGCATCAAGAGGAGTGGAAGGGCAAATACCAGCCAGAGATGGATGGAATCAGTACCCTGGAGAGCTCCAGGCAAGCCCTAGATCTGCACAGCACAAACCAATCTTAGCAGTTCTTAGGCTGTCAATATTGTAATTCTCTGCAAGAATCTTAAAATGTTAGCAGATCCTTAAATTACTCTCTTCATTTAGTGTAGATTCCTTGACAATGATGGCTCCAGTTTGGAATGCTTTCGTAGGTTTGTAGACTTGGAAAGATCTCTGGGATCATCTGATCAAACTTCATTTTAAATATAGAGAAAAAACAGACCTAGAAGGAGAATAGCAAAAGGATAAGTGCCTTGTCAAAGGGAGTACAGCAGGTCATTAGAAAAGTCTGGACAAAAATCAAAGTCTTTTGACGCTCAGGCCAATGCTTAGTGTGTGACGAAGGACATACCTGTCTTTCATTCTTTGAGTCCTCTCAATAAAAGCAGTCCAGATTATGAAGATAAAAAAAGTAATAAATCCTGCATATTATTTTTAGCAAAAATTATACCTTTCTGGATGAACAAGGATTTAAGATGACCTAATAGGATCATGGCAAGAGGATATAGTGTCAGTTTTTGTAGGTTCTCTTGGTGGCTTTCAGTGGAAAATATTCTTTTTTATAATTAGAACATAAGCAGAGGGTATTGTGTTGAGAACTGAATTGCTACATTTTTCTACATCTCTGCCAGGGGAACGAGGAGTGATAATTTCTCTTCCAGGGCTACTGCTGCTCTTCTAGTTTGGGTAGTGATGGTCTATGAATCAAATTGCTGCTTTTCCAATAAATTTTCATAGTAGAGTTGTGTGCCACATAACAATGTTTCACATATTAGACAGTGGTCCCATAATATTAGTAACATGTAGCCTAGATGTGTAGTAGGTTATACCATCTAGGTTTGGCTAAGTACACTCTGTGATGTTTACACAATGACAAAATCTCCTCATGATGCATTTGTCAGAATGTGACCTTGTTATGAAGCAGCACATGACTATACAAATGAATCCCCAGATGTCAGAACTGAAATGTCTTAAGAGATCCTATGGTTTACGTTCTTTATTTTATGGAGTACTTTTAGTTCTGAGCTACTCTCCAGCCTGAAGTGGATCTTGGGGCTCTGAAACTGAACTCTCAGGCTTGTTCCTGCATTAGCCCACTTGGACGTGGCTTACCAAAGATCTTCTCTGGACCAGAGGGAATAGTCCTTAAATGGGTCAGTTGCAAAGGATGTCCTTTGAATCTTAAATAGCATTTGCTTCAAGGCCTTGTGTGTGCCTGAGGTATTAGGATCTCACCTCTTGAGGCAAAAACTTTCTCACATATTCATTTAGCTTCTCCAAGAAGGAAGCTTTTCATAGGCCAGAAATCTTAAATCCCATATATTTCCCACGTGGGCTACTGTTTCTGAGTTAGTTTCTTGAGAGTTTCCTCTTCTATTCTGTTTCTTTATGTTGTGCTTTTTAATGATAATAATTCGTCACCTTTGAAAACTGTTTCCATTTTAAAGTATGTTGACACATATTTAATCCTCCCACCAATCATATGTGATGGGTGTTATCCACATTTAAATATTTAGATTCAGCAAACATTTATTGAATGCTAGCTACATGCTAAACGTTGTGCTAGACTCTCTCATATATATCATTTTAAAAAGTCTCACAGTATCTCTGTAAGGTCTTATCCATGTTTTAGGGAAGAGAAACTGGAAGCTTAAAGAGGTTAAGTAACTTCTGTTCTATTCATTTCTGTTGTTTTATACCTACCACCTGATTAGAACTGTGCTTAGTGCTTAGGAGAAGTAAAAGATATATTTGCTCTTCCCAGAATTTAGGCAGTGTCTGAGGGAGTCAAGATTTGTAAAAATGGGGTAGAATTTAAACAAGTGTTAAGAGTTAATTGTTGGTTATACTTCTAAGAAAAAAAAATAAAGTTTACTGTTGGAAGAGGGCAAGAAAAATGAAAATCTGAGTGGACCAGAGAAATTGATACAAGTTTGTGGAGAGGAGCTACAACCTAAATTGAGGGATCTGGAGCTGTTGTAGTTCCCTGATCTGTGGATAAGATGATGAAGAGTTAGGTTAGGAATGTTAAGCTAGCTAGGCAGATTGGTGGGAAGAGAGATTAGAGGCAGGGAAACAAGTTAGGAGGTTGTTTTAATCAAGATTACCCATAGGAGCCAGGCCTGGTTATATCTTCCTGCTTCCTAGGGAAAAGAAAATTTTTTTTTAATGCCAAAGGATCATAAAATTCTTGAAGTCCTTAGCTTTGCCTCTGCAGTTTAGTTTGAGCTTAGGGGATTTGAATGCACATCCCACTTCTCTTCCTTTGACCCTAGGATGGTACTTTGAACTTGCTGCTGGTTCCCATGCCACTTCTGAAAGATGACCTTTCTGTTATTCAGCATACTTCCATGCACGTTGTTTCATTTTGCCTTTATAACAACCTGCTTCAAAAGGCATGGCAGGTATTATTTCCATTTGGCAAATGAAGAGACTGAGACAAAGGTAAATTAGACAAGTTGTACAAGATCACACACTGAATTACCTTAGAGCTAGGAATAGGATTCTGATTGAGTGATCCTTCTTTCTCATTATCTGGTAGAGGTAAACTTGGCTCTCACACTCCCCCTCTACTCTCCATCCATCACATTTAATTACTCCACAATTTGTACTTTATATCAGTGACTAGTGTTTACATTATTATAATTATGTAAATATTGTTTTCTGTAGAGCTAGATGATGTGTTGTGCTTACCTTAGACAGCTCTTTTTTTCCTGGAGTTAATAGTATTCTGATGTTTTTCCTTGAGTAATTTTTACAAATCTAAATTAAAAATTTTTGTACTGGGCCAGCCCCAGTGGCCTAGTGATTAAGTTCAGTGTACTCTGCTTCAGCAGCCTGGATTCGGTTCCCAGGTGTAGACCTACACTGCTCTGTTAGTGGCTGTGCTGTGCTAGTGGACCACATACTAAAAAGTAAAGATTGGCAAAGATGTTAGCTCAAGGTGAATCTTCCTCAGCAAAAAAAAATGTTTCTGCTCTTTGTCAGAATCCATCATACACCCGTGACTTGGTCCATGTTCCTTGGAAAACAGAGCTTGAGGCAAGCATTAAGTGCTAATCATTTATTGGGAGGTGCAATCCCAGGGCAACAAGAATAAGGGTAAAGAGAAGTGAAGCAGGAAGAATGGGAAGCAAATGCAAGGTGATGCATCTCTGCACCGGCTGCTGCTTAACAACAAGCCATGAAGAGGGTAACAGCTGGTTGTTTGGCAGGTTCAACTACTCACCGCTCAGGACATTTCCATACAGGCTGTACTGAAAATTGTTAAATTAGTCCATTGGAAAGAGGGAAAGGGATTTTATCTGTTGACTTCCCTCTATTTTCTATCTCCCATTGGTTAAAATTTGCCCCATGAAGAATAACCTCCCTCCCTACCTTTCCTGGTTGCATCATCAGATGTGTTTTTGGCAATTTTGTGGGACGCAAGATCTTACCTTCTGTAGTGTGACACTTCATCTGGATCTGGAAGTTGTGGGAGGATCCAGAGACTCAGGGTATATAGCTTCTTGGCCTCCGGAGGTGGAACTATATGAGCCCACACAGAATCACTGTGGTGGCAGCTGCAGATAGAGTAAGTAAAGCCAAGAGAATCTGAGGAGGGGCCAGAGATGTGTCTAACACAATCAATTACTAACACTATCTGAAAAATCTACCAATGCTCCCCTCTTCCATCCCCTGTCTGGAGATCTCCCTCCCAGAACCTCTATTCTGTTTCAGTCTGTACTATTTGCTATCTAGGCCTATTGTATCCTGGAACTGTTTTTTTTTTTTACTACTCTTCTGGGGAGTAGCTACTGTTTCATGGATCCCACTTTTTCCTTTTGGCTTTATTCTACTCTCTCATATGCTCATACTGGAGTTTATCTTCCAGGAGGTTTTCAAGAAAGGGTGCCTAAGAGATGAATCTTCTGAGAAACTGCATGTTCAAAAATGTTGTTATTCTATTCATTCATTTGGTTTACAGTTTAGTAGAATATAGAATTCTAGGCTGAAAATAATTTTTCTCCAAAACTTAGAAAATTATTGCTTCCGTTTTCTAGCATCTTGTATTACTGTTGGTAAGTTTAGTATTGATAGGTCAAGAAGGTAGACTTAAAAATTAAAATGCTTGATGTTTGGTATTTTGGATATATAGATTTTTATATTTAACAATTTAAGAATACACATTTTTCTCAAATATACATGGAACATTTATAAAAATTAATATGAACAAGTCATACGGAACACATCAACAAATTTCAAAAATAGGTATTATAAAGAACGATCTTTGACTACAACACAATGAAATTAGAAGTTAATACAAAGAGACAAATTTTTTAAATTCTCTGTGTATTTTGAAAATTTATAAACACACTGCTAAATAATTAATGCAAATTTAAAATACCTAAAACTGAATAACAATGAAAACATTACATAGCAATATTTGAGGAATAAAGCATAGATGGAGTTTTGAAGAAAATTTATGTTTTAAATACATACATTAGATAAGAAAACTCTAAAACAAATGAACTGTGTCCATTTAATGAAATTAGAAAGGAGAATAAACTGAAAGGAAAAAAGAAATCCATAAAAAGAATGGCTTTCCATGCACACAGAAGAGATCTGCTGGGATTTTGTGATTGTGTTGACTCGGTGGATCAATTTTGGGAGAAATGACATCTTTGTAATTATGAATCTTCTAGTTCATAAACATGCTGTATCCCACCGTTTATTTGATGCTTCTGTAACTTCTCTCGATTTCATTTTGTAGTTTTTCAGTGTGGAAGTCTTTCACATATTTTGTTGCCTTTATCCCTGGGTATTTGGTGGTTCTTTTGATACTATTATAAGTGATATTACTCTTTGAATTTTATTTTCTATTTATTGGTTGCTGGTACATAGAAGTAAGTAAATTGTTGCATGAAAGTGGCTAAATTAGAGTATTACCATTTTGCAATTCCTAGTGAATAAATGCATCTAGACATTGAACATCAACAGCTGTTAACAATCCAGAAAGAGAGACAAGCAGACATTATGAGCTCCTGATAAAAGAACATAAAGGGATCTAACATGAGTCTGATCAAGCCTCTGGATCCAGCTGCCAATTTGTAGGAAACACAAAGGCCAAGGGAACTTGTTGATCTTCCTTGTGGAAAATTCTACATATGGGTCAAATGCCCCATGTTCTTCAACAGATTAGCCATAAGGAAAGGAAACAGATGAAGAGGGAAACCTGTGGATTAAAACGGATTTAGAAGACACATACAGTTTTTTTTTAAGTGGCAACTCTAAACTTTAGTGTCTAAGAATGTACACTTGGGTGCCAACACAAGGAAGTGATTACTGTAAAAGTCAGGATAGAGGTTACTTTTAGGGGAAGGGAGGAGGATAGGGTTGGCATAGGGTACTGGGGAAGCTGCTAGGGTGGCAGGCAAAATTCTGTTTCTTAACCTGGATGGTGGATACATGGGTGTTTGCTTTATAATAACTCATTAAGCAATACATTTTGTGATGTGGCTTTCTGTATCTTTGTTTTATTTTACAACGTAAAGGTTAAAGAAAACAATGTCTTCTGTAGTCTGAAACTAATGAACAAGAAGATTAGTGAGCAGAGAGGAGAAAAGAAGAGAGCTTTGTATATTAAGAAATTTTTTGACTACTCTGTGCTAGGCTCTGTGCTAGGTCATTCGCATTACCTTAATATTCAAAACTAACTATCTTTGTTTTACCAAGTCTCGAAGAGGCTAAACAGCTTGCTCATGGTAATAAGTAGCAGAGTAGAAGTTCAAGCCCAAACCTGATCCGGTTCCAAATTACAGACTCCTCCTGCTTTCCTCCCTGACTGATGTTGGCAAGTAGAAGTGTGGGTGGGACACTAATTTCTCTCTAAATTCCGTGTCTGTAGTATCTGCACTTTAGTTAGTCACCCTTCTGAAAAGTTGTGTGCTTTGTGTATATTAAAAATTCTGTGGAAACATGTATATTAAATTCTCTTTCCCCAGCTTGTCTACTACATAGAAAGACTAGTTGTATTACTTATTTTAACAGAAAAAAAAAATTGATAGCTCTAAGAAGACAGCATCAGATATGAAAATACAATGATACCTTTAAATCTCCTTTTTTTAGGGGAATTCTTTTTTTCTGGTGAAACATGAACAAAGATATTTGAAATGAGTTTCAAATATAGAACAGCAGCTGAGCAGTACGAGAATAATCGTAGACATGTAGAAATATGGGGTACAGGAAGGGATTTTATTTTCATTGTTTTATGTGGCGTTGATTTTAGCCCTGAACACTGTATAAACTTGGATTTAACCATGTAAACATGACTGTAGGTTGACTAAAATTCAAACTGTGATTTCTTTGGCTGCAGCTTGATTTTAGAAAGTTGGTTTCTATTTATATTTATAGTTTTATATATATATATTTATAGTTTTAATTTTGACCTAGATGTGTTTCTCTTAGCATTTTATCCATTGATAACTTTGTTTGTACTCTTAATTTACAGGGAACTGACCTCCTTTACTCTGTCATTCTGCTTTCCCACTCCCTTGACATGTTTTTTTGTTTTTTGTTTTTTAAGATTATGATAGTTTACAACTTTGTGAAATTTCAGTTGTACATTATTGTTAGTCATGTTGTAGGTACACCGCTTCACCCTTTGTGCCCTCCCCCCACCTCCCCCTTTCCCCTGACAACCGCCGATCAGATCTCCTTGTCTATATGTTAACTTCCACCTATGAGTGGAGTCGTACAGAGTTTGTCTTTCTTTGTCTGGCTTATTTCACTTAACATAATACCCTCAAGGTCCATCCATGTTGTTGTGAATGGGACGATTTTGTCCTTTTTTATGGCTTAGTAGTATTCCATTGTATATATATATATATATATATATATATATATATATATATATATACACACACCATATCTTCTTTATCCAATCATTTGTTGATGGGCACTTAGGTTGGTTCCACGTCTTGTGTAAATAGTGCTGTGATGAACATAAGGGTGCATGGGACTTTTGGAATTGCTGATTTCAGGTTCTTACGATAGATACCCAGTAGTGGGATGGATGGGTCATAAGGTATTTCTATTTTTAACTTTTTGAGAAATCTCCATACTGTTTTCCATAGTGGCTGCACCAGTTTGCACTCTCACCAACAGTGTGTGAGGGTTCCTTTTTCTCCACAACCTCTCCAACTCCCTTGACATGTTTTTATTGTTACTATGAGTCAATCAGGGAAAATTTTTTGAAAAAATATGATGAAAATACTTAAAATAAGCATGTAAATTGAGTTGGTTCTATAATTTTAAAAGCGTTAAAATTAAAAAATAATTTTGTAAGTATACTTGAAACATATTCTTTATTTTGGTCATTTGAGAGCAGAGTTTCTCAAATTGTGGTCCTCTGACTACCTGGTCAAAATCACCTAGGATGCTTACTTTAAAAGCATACTCCATGGGTCCCACCCCAACCCCTCTGAATCAGTATTTCTGCATTGTTTAACAAGGGCACATGCCTAGAATTTGATCCTTATCCTTTTTTTCAGTTTTCCTAGTTATTTCTTTACTTGTTTGAATTTCTTATCCATAATGTTTATAAGGACATGTAGATATCAATAGGCCATCTGGAGGTTGATTTGGTAGACCATTTGCCTGTTTTTGAAACAATAGATTTCTGATGTAAGTTGGAGATCTTGACAGCATAAATATATTTTCTTTCCAACAAATTAATGATCCCTTTAATGATAGTAAATGATTTCTGAATGATTCCCAGCTGTGTTATCAAAGACATTAAATGCTGCTATGCTCTGTGTGTGTATATATATATATAGGACTAAGAAAGGAATCAAGACTCAGATTTTTTTTTCCCAGAATGAATGTCAGTTATTCGAGTCATTAGCCTTTGTATGTCTGTGTATAAGATAACAGTAATTTACTTCTTTTTCTGACAAGCAGTTGTTCCCTCTCTGTTTAAATATGCCAGTGGCAGGAAACTCTGTCCTGAAGCAAACCGTGCCTTGCAATGGTGGACATTTTGCCTCTGTTGTTTCTGCTTATTCTAGTATTAGCCCTTCCGATAACAATCAGGCTCTGGCATGTCAAAGTGGACCTAGTGAATTAGTCAAGATAAAAGCACTGGGGAAGGGAATACAAAGTTAGCCTTGAAACAAGGAGAGAGGCATGGGCAGAGAAAAACCCAGAAAGGAGCCTGGGTGCTGGAGATCTGTTTGATAATTTTGCTTTCCCTGACCTAGTCGAAAGATTCTGTTGGAGTGTCGTAACAGTGCTGAGAATGGCTTCTAAGAGGAGCCCTCACCTTTGTCATTCTCCAGCCCCTCCCCCGCCATGTCCTGAAAGTCCCTTGTCATTCCGGTTCCTTGTTGGTTCCAACTACTTTCTCATCTTATAAAACCATCTTCTAATGATAGCACTGAGCCCCACATTGCCACTTGTTTGGATAAGGGTGCCTTAGTGTTTGACCAAGAGCTGGATTTCACCACTGAGGCATATCTAAATCTACCTCACTGATTACATGCATCACAGGTAATATGTTGCCGAGGTGATTCCTCAAGAGAGGAATTGATTAAACCATAAGGATGAAAATGCAAGCAGCAGGTATCAGCTCTGACATGTAAATAGCTTAGAAGTCATCACTCCTATCCCTATACAAGAAAGAGCTGAACAAAATGAAAATCAGCAATTTTTCTTGGACAGTAAGAAACTGATAATAAGTAAGTTTTCTTATCAGAGAATTGACATTGCTACCCCAAAATATGGAGAAACAAGCGAATCCAAAATGTCACAGCTGAGATCTGCTTAGCTGGAACAGAAGCTGCTGGAGTCCTGAACTGGTAGGAACACTTAAATAATAATTTTAATGAATTGCTGGCTGTTGAATATGGACTAGCTTGAGAGTGAGAAACTCCTGCAGCCACAGTCTTAGAGAAGCCTTGCACTTTCACGGGTATTACATCCAGGAACTCCACCAGGTTCTCACTGTGAAGAGCAAAGAAAGATCCCATCTTGATTCTGGCAGAAAGAGAAGAGTAACCTATGAAAATATATCTAGAGCCTTCTCCGTAACTAAGGTCTACTCTCCAGGAGAAAAGACTGTACTAGAGCCTTATCCTACCTTTGGAAAGGACATTTCTCTGACTCCAATCCCCTCTAGCCTTACTGTTTCACCTAAGTGAAAAAAGAGGAAAGAAGCTGAGAAATGCTTGTGAAGGTCACAGCCTAAGACACAGGCCCACTAAAAGCCTGAGATTTAATCATAAGATTATAGAATGCTTCCTTTCGCCCCACATCCTACCACCACACCAATAGGGCTTCAATACAATAATTGGAATACAGCTGAAAGAGCTGTAGCACACAGACTCTGTATGAAGAGGAATTCTCAGGGAAGCCCAAAGACAACAGGGGAGACACAACAGCGGCACTAGAGTAAATTGAAGGCTCTGGCACCTACTGCTAGAGCAGATGTTATACACAGCCAGACTCCTAGCCAGGTTAGCATAAAACGTCACACTGAAGGTCTATTTACCCCATTTCTGATTCTTGATAAATCAGCTTTAGCTTTCAACAAAAAATTACGAGGCATGCTAAAAGGAATTAAAAAAACACAGTCTGAAGAGACAAAGCAAGCATCAGAACCAGACCCAGATATGACACAGATTTTGTAATTATCAGACAGGAAATTTAAAATAATTGATTAATATGTTAAGAACTGTTATGGAAAAAGTACACAACATGAAAGAACAAATGGATAATGTAAGCTGAGAGATGAAAACTGTACAAAAAATTGAAAAATTCTAGAAATAACACTGTAACAGAAATAAAGAATGCCTTTATGGGCTAATTAGTAGACTGGGCATAGCCAAGAACAGTATCTGTGTGCTTGAAGATATGTCAATAGAAACTTCTCAGATAGAAATGCAAAGAAAAGAAGGAGATAAAAAAAAAAACAGAACATCCAAGAGTTGTGGGGCTATTTCAACAGGTTTAACTTGTATGTAATTAGAATATCAGAAGGAGAATAAAGAGAAAACAGAAGAGATGTTTGAATAATAATAATAATAATGACAGCAATAAAATTGATGCTGAAAAAGCCTTTGAGAAAATACAACACCGTTCATGATAAATGCTCTCAGCAAACTAGGAATAGAGGCAAATTTCCTCAACTTGATAAAGAACATTTTACAAAAAACCTACAGCTAACATCGTACTCAATGGTAAGAAACTGTATGCTTTCCCCCAAGATTGGGAATAAGGAAGAGATGACCTCTCTCACCACTCTTATTCAGCATTGTACTAGATGACCTAGCTAGTGCAATAAGACAAGAAAAGGAAATAAAAGGTATATAGATCAAGAAAGAAGAAATAAAACTGTCTTTGTTCACAGCTGACATGATTGTCTATGTAGAAAATTCCTAGGAGTTAGCAAAAAAACCTCCTGGAACCAATAAGCAAGTAGAGCAAGGTTGTAGGATCAAGGTTAATATACAAAAAATCAGTTGTTTTCCTATGTACCTTCAATGAACAATTAGAATTTGAAATTCACAAAACACTATCATTGACAATAGCACTACAAAAAAAATGTTTAGGTGTAAATCTAAATAAAAGAAAATCTAAAATCTAAATAAAAGGAATATCTAGGTATAACTCTAACAAAATATGTACAGGAAATATATGTAGAAAACTACAAAACTCCGATGAAAGAAATCAGAGGAGATCTAAATAAATGGAGCGATATTCCAAGTTCATGGATTGGAAGACTCAATATCATTAGGATATTCTTTCCAACTTGATCTATAGGTTCAATGGAATCCCAGTAAAAATGCCAGCAAACTAGTTTGCATTTCTGTCTGAGAAGTTTCTATTGCCATAACTTCAGCATGCTGATACCAACAAATTGATTCTAAAGTTTATATGGAAAGACAAAAGATCTGGAATAGCCAACACAATGTGAGGAAGAACAAGGTTGGAATATTCACATTACCTGATTGCAAGACTTATTATAAAAGCTACAGTAATCAAGCCAGTGTGGTACTGGTGAAAGAACAGACAGATAGATCAATGGAATGGAATAGAGAGCTCAGAAACTGACCTGCACAAATATAGTCACGTGATCTTTGACAAAGGAGTAAAAAAATTAAACAGAGAAAGGTTTGTTATCGTTTAATGATAGTACAAGTATGATTGGTTTTCCCTCATTGTTTTCTTGTACAGAAACTGAGTGCCAAATTTATTGTTCATCACTAGCGACTGTGTATGGAACCTTGTGAAACATATATCTGTACTGTTCTTCCTTCTGGCTTCATTATTTTTTGCTGTTACTATTTTCCTTGCCTTAAAACTGTCAGTTTATATTTTATTCTTCTCTATTGTATGTGTGTTTGGGAAACACTCTTAAATCCTTTGTGAAAAGATTTAAACATTAAAATTACTCATCAACATGTTGTTATAGCTGGTGTGGTAAGAACAGTAAATAGGAAGTCAGCACACTTGAGTTCTCATGTGAGCTGAGTCACTAGCCATTTGCTTTTCCTAGCCTCAGTTTCCCCCCTTGCAAAATGAAAGAATTATTGTATGTAATTTTTAAGGCCATTTCCTGATAGTGTAAGTATGTCAGTCTCATCCCACTAACTATATGAAACTTCTCCGACAACAGAAATTGTCCTTAGTCTCTTATATCTTGCACAGCATCTTATATAGGGCTGAATACCTGTTGGGATCTTAGTAATTTTTTTTGAATTCGACATTTTCCTAGGCACTTGTTCCTGTATGTGGAGTCATTGTTATTGATATTTTCAAGTTGAGATCAGACCATCATTTTTATTAAAAGATGAGAAGGTCCATTTATTTCATGTAACACTCAGTAGCGCAGACTTTTCTACGCTACAGGCATTGTGAGCTGTTTGCACATACATATCTTGGGGCTTTCTGTAGGGTCTTGGCAAATAAGTGGCTGTGCTTGTACCAAAATCATTTGTGTTTTGTTTGGCCCATTTATCAATTGAGTTAGTGTAACCTCTGCAGTATACGATGATACAGTAATATAGGATTGTCAGGCATTCAGGGAGGAGATAGCAAGTGTACAAATGTGTTATCATTGATGAAAGGCACGGCGGGAAGAAATGTAAGAGAATTGAACTTGAGGTTCTAAGTTCTGGTTCTAGCTCTGCCTCTGATTTTTATTTTTTATTTTGAAACAATAAAAGTTGTTGATTTTTAAAAAATCTGATCCTAACATTATTGATCCCAAATCATTTTACACAGAATTTCTGGCCTTCTTTTAACCTTAAGAAAAATCACTATACATCCCAGATCTTTAAATTGTTCATCTTCACACTGAGGAGGTGGACAAGGTGATTGCTGTGATCCTTTCCAGAGCTAACATTCAAGAGCTTATATGGCTTTGCTTGGAGCTCCTGATGTGTGATAAAAATATCAAGAATCACAACCACATTCATAGCTTGAGCCCAGAGCACTGAGAGAATCTATAATTTCTCCTGGATAATACTTCTGGAATGATTGCCTCCTCTCTTAGCCCTTTAAGCACTATCAGCAGTATTACATCCAAGATAGATTCACTTCCTGGTCTTTGCCACTCTGTAGCAGCAGGGTTTATATGCAGTCACATAGGTCCAGCCTAACGATCTGATTGCAATTGGTGCTGATGGCGTTCAGAAAATTGTCAAAGGTTTAGTGGGTATTGACTTAGCTTCTTAGGAAGCTTTATGCTGCTGTAAATGAGGCCTGACAGAACTGATGGAGGGGGCATTCCAAGTAGCATTAGTTTTTCCCTCTCTACTAAATCATTCCCATCAGAATATTATAAGCTCTAGAATCAGTTATCTTAATTAATTTTTTAAAAAGAGCTTCCTTGACTCCCGTACTCCTCTATAGTTACCTACCCAATTTCCTTGTTCCTTTCCTAGAAAAACTTCTCAAGCTCAATCTGTCTTCAGGTTTTCATCTCTCAAGCTTTCTTTAAATTTTTTAAATTAAAATTTGAATGAACTCTAATGTAATAAGGTATTTGGTATGTACTTGATCTCTTTCTCTTTTTACAGAAACATTTAAAGTTCTACCTTTCATGTCTGAAAATATTTTAATACTACTCTTGCACTTAATTGACAGTTTGCTGGCTTTAGAGTTTTAGGTTGGAAGTCGTTTCCCTTTAGAATGTTGAAGACATTGCTCAGTTATCTGCTGGATTCCAATATTGTTCCTGGGAAGTTCAAAGCCAGTTTGATAACTGATCTTTTGTATGTGGTCTGTTCCCACCAGCTTTTAGAATTTTCTCTTTGGCTTGCTCTTCTGAAATTTATAATATTGAACCTTGGTGAGAATCTGTTTTCATTTATTGTGCTAAGCTCTGTAAAGCCCTTTCATTCGGGAAAACAAGTCCTTCAATTCTGGGACGCTTTCATGAATTCTTCCATTGTTAATTTCCACCTCATATTTTTCTGGTCTCTCTTTCTGGAGCTACTGTTATTTGGATGTTGAAATTTTTGAACTGATTAGCTAATTTTCTTAATTTTTTTTCTCTTCTGTTTTCCATCTCTGAGTTTTTTCTGTGTTTTTAGGAAGATTTCCTCAATTTTTCTTGCAACCTTCCTATTGAGTTTTCTTTCAGTGATATTATTTTTTCTCTTAAAATTTTTCCCATTTAAAGGGTGCAATTCAGTGATTTCTAGTATATCCAGAGTTGTGCAACCATCACCACAGTCAATTTTAGAACATTTTCATCACCCCCAAAAGAAACTCTGTACCCGTTAGCAGTCACACTCCATTTCCCCTGACCTTCTCAGCCATCATCCACCATTAATCTGCTTTCTTTACGTTAGTGGAATTATACAGTATGTGGGCTCTTTTTACTGGCTTCTTTCAGTTAGAGTAATGTTTTCAAAGTTCATCTGTGTTTTAGTGTATCAGTACTTCATTCCATTTTGTTGCTGAATCAATTTTTGCGTTGTATGGATATGCCATATTTTGTTTATCCAGTCATCAGTTGATGGACGTTGGGTTCTTTCCACTCTTGGCTATTATGAATAATGCTGCTATGAACATTCATGTACAAGTTGTTGTGTGAACATATGTTTTAAATTCTCTTGGGTATATACCTAGGCATGGAATTTCTGCCTCATATGGTAACTATATGTTTAACCTTTTGAGGAAATGCCCAGTTGTTTTCCCAAGTGGATGGACATTTTCATTGGTTGATGGACGTTTGGGTTTTTGGCTATTATAAATAATGCTGACTTGGTTCTATAGTCCACCCCTGGTCCAGTCAACTGAGCAGAGGGAACAGGAAGAGCATTGAAATTTGTTGAGGCTTAAAGCCTTAGATAAATCACTTTTTATAAATGCTCCATGCGTGCTTAAGAATATGTGTTCTTTTATTGTTGGAATCTAAACTGTTTCTTGGATCAAGCTTGCTGATTATTATACAAATATTCATGGACCTAATAATTTTATTCTTGATTTATCAGTTATCTAGAGAGGTTTGTTAAAATCTATCACTTCAAGTATAGATTTGTCAGTTTCTCCTTGCAATTCTGTCAACTTTTGCTTCATATATTTGGAAGCTGTAAATTAGGGCTATACTTGTTTCCAAGTAGTTATATCCTCTTGCTAGATTGCTGCTATTAATTATACTTAGTAAGCCTCTTTTCCCTCCATCAATGCTTTTTGCCTTTAGTTCTGTTATGTCTGATATATAGTTTTGTGTGATAGTTAGTGTGATATATTTTTTCCATCCCTTTACTTTCAACTTTTCACGTTTATATATTTTAGCTATGTCTCTTGTAAATAGCATATAAATAGATTTAAAAATCAATCTAACAATTTTTGTTTTATTGAAATTTTACATTTATTACAATTACCGATATGTTGGGTTAGTATTTACTGTTTGTATTATGCTCATTACTCTGCTTTTACTATTCATCATTTTCTTCTTCTTTCCCACCTCCTACTAGATTGCAGGGTTTTTTTCTCCCTGCTTTTCCCTCTCCATTAGTTTGGAAGTTATACTTCTGTTTGTGTTCCTTTAGTGATTACTCTTAAAGTTGTAAAGTTGCAGTTGACTTAAAGTCTAAACTCAATTTGTTTATTCTCTTCTAGAACAATTCCACAGTCTTAATCTGATTATTCTTTTCCATCTTATGTTTTGTTGTTGTTGTCTAGTTTTTATACTTCACTTGTTTTTACATTCAAATTAGTCACTATTATTATTATATTTGTTCTGTGGCCTGGCTTTATACAGGAGTCTTAGTTTCAGTGTCTGCCTTGTGCAGGCCTGAGGTTTCATTTCTGGCTCTCAGTTGGGCATTAATATCCAAATCCATATTACTTATATCACTGACAGATTGGAAAAAACCTCAGATGTCCATTATTATGATACAACCACCCAGTGATATGTTATACAACCGTAAAAAGGAATGAGGACTTATCTTTCAGGTATAATAAGTAAAAAAAAAAAAAAAAAGTATAGAAGAGTATGGATAGTGTGCTTTTATTTAAGAAACAGGAGAAGTATGAATTCCTGTCATACTACATACAGAAGTATGTATTCATTTGTTTGTATTTTCAAAAAGAAATATTGGAAGGGGGGCCGGCCTGGTGGTGCAGTGGTTATGTTCCAACGTTCCACTTCTCAGCGGCCCAGTGTTCGCCCGTTCAGATCCTGGGTGCGGACATGGCACTGCTTGGCAAAACCCATGCTGTTGTAGGCATCCCACGTATAAAGTAGAGGAAGATGGGCATGAATGTTAGCTCAGGGCCAGTCTTCCTGAGCAAAAAGAAGAGGATTGGCAGTAGTTAGCTCAGGGCTAATCTTCCTAAAAAAAAAGAAAAGAAAAAGAAAAGAAACACTGGAAGGGTAAATGAAAATTAATAAAAATTATTAACTATGGGAGATGTGGTCATTGGAGAACAAGGTGTACAGGACAGGACTGGGAGTAGGATTCCTCTGAATATACTTTCTTACTAATGACCAGGCTGCAAGGAACTCTAAATTTAGGGGCTAGATAAAGGAAGGGGAGGAACAAAGGGGACTGAGAAGGAGGGCCAGTGAGGTAGGAAGAAAGACACTCTCCTGACTTTGTTAAATTAAAGTACTGAGTTCCTCATCATTTTGTCCTCCTTTTTCATTCTCTCTGAAAGTAATCTCATACCATCTGTGGTTGGCAAAGCTTATTTCCTTCATAGTGCTTATCAATATCAGTAATTATTTCTTTGTATACTTATTTATGCTTTTTCTTTCTCTACTAGAATATAAACCCTATGAAGCCTTATGTAGTGCTTAGAATAATGTGTGGGGTGTGGGTGCTCAACTAATATATGTTGAATGAATAAGTAGAGGGAAGCAGCATGTGCAGAGGGGTAGGGACATGAAAACATGTGACATGTTTGGGGAATATAAGCTATTCAGTAAGATGGAATATATTTAGTGTGTGTTGAAAGGAGGGCATGTAGTTGAGTGAGACAAGTCTGGGAATTGCTTAGCACTCAGAGTCCTAAGCTTTAAAGCTGGATTCATCTCTTCTAGCTCTCAAGATGTAAGAGAGTTACGTTATGCTTAAGTCAATTATGTAAACAACTTGCCTTTAAACATACTTACATTTTCCCTGCTCCCACCCATTTTGGCCACACCATGTGACCTGGAAGAAAAATGTGTATAGGTTCTTGCCCTTAGGGTTTAATATTAAAAATATTTCTAATTTACCTGTAGTAGGTAAATTTGAGTTGTTTGTTCAGTTCATGATGCTCTCCTTTTTCTGAGAACTCTTCCTGTTCCAGACTCAGTTGATTGGACCAAGAGTGGACTACAGGACCAAGTCAGGTTAATCCGTGGAATCTGGAAATGGGCCCAAGAGACACTAATTTGAAGCAGAGAAAAAGCAATGATGAGAGAGAGAGAAACTTTGGTTCCTGATGACTGCAGTTTCTGATTCTAGTTCCTTAAAAGGCTCAGCTCTTGAGTTCTCTGAGATGTCTCTACATCCTTACAGTAAATTCTCTTTTTTTGTTAAGTAATTTGTAGTGGATTTCTTTCTTGTTATCAAAAGAACTTTAAGATGTCACTTTCTTTCCCAGATTTGCTAATTTTAAATTAATTATATTTTTGTGCACCTGTTGAATAGTTATAGCTTACTAAATATATCATTAATTATTCCATTCGCCTTACAAAAATGTGAAGATCAGATAGTCCTTTCTCAATTTGATAAATGAGGAACCTGAGGCAGAGACTGATGAAGTGACTTGCCGAAGTTCTTATAGATACACTCAATGAGCTCAGATTAAAGCCAAGGTCTTAACTCAGAAATACAAAAGATTATAAGAGAATACTATGAAAAGCTATATGTCAACAAATTGGATAATCTTCAGAAATGAATAACTTCTTAGAATCATACAAGCTTCCAAAACTGGATCAAGAAGAAATAGAGAATTTGAACAGACCAATCACCAGTAAGGAGATTGAAACAGTAATCAAAAACCTCCCAAAAAATAAAAGTCCAGGACCAGATGGCTTCCCTGGTGAATTCTACCAAATGTTCAAAGAAGACTTAATACCTATCCTTCTCAAACTGTTCCAAAAAATTGAAGAGGAGGGGAGGCTTCCTAGGTCATTCTACAAAGCCAGCATTATCCTTATACCAAAACCAGACAAGGACAACACAAAAAAAGAAAATTACAGGCCAATATCACTGATGAACATTGATGCCAAAATCCTCAACAAAATACTAGCAAATTGAATACAACAATACATTAAAAAGATCATACACCATGATCAAGTGGGTTTTATTCCAGGGGTGCAGGGATGGTTCAACACCCACAAATCAATCAGTGTGATACACCACATTAACAAAATGAGAAATAACAATCACATGATCATCTCAATGGATGTAGAGAAAGCATTTGACAAGATACAGCATCCATTTATGATAAAAACTTTAAATAAAATGGGCAGAGAAGGAAAATACCTCAACATAATAAAGACCATATATAACAAACCCACAGCTAATATCAATCTCAATGGAGAAAAACTGAAAGCCATCCCTCTAAGAACAGGAACCAGACAAGGATGCCCACTTTCACCACTCTTATTTAACATAGTGTTGGAAGTCCTAGCGAGAGCAATCAGGCAAGAAAAAGAAATAAAAGGGACCCAAATTGGAAAAGAAGAAGTGAAAC